>NW_026556091.1:0-42292 GCF_029017545.1 Prosopis cineraria | reverse complement strand
TTTACTGAAATTAAGAAGATGTAGTTAAGTTATTAATGTAACATTGTTTGAAAGTATAATTAATTTTTAATTTACCTATATTTAATAAAAATATTTAAATTTAATTTATATTCTTTTTTATATAATTAATGAATTTAAATAAGGATAATATTAAAAAAAATATATTGATATTTCATAGAAGATCAACAAATTCTTTTAAAAGAAATACCCTATAATAGAGACCGAAACTAGAAGGAATAGTGTGTGCGTGAGAGAGAGAGAGAGAGAGCATTTTCGCGTCTATCGATCTTTTCGTGTTGTACATATCCGAGACTTTATAATGAATTCACTAGATTTTCCTTTGCCTTTCCAACTACTCTTATAAGTCATTTTTAAAAATATATTTTTGATGGAATTATTTTATTTTAAATTTAAAATTTAAAATTATCCTTAAAAAGTAAAAAATTAAAAAATAATATTATATAATTGACTTATTTTTTATTTTTTACTTGAGGATTATATTTAGTATTTCACTTACTTTTATTTATTATACTTTTATTATATTAATATTAATGAAATTAATAAAAATAAATTATAAATAGAATTAAAAGAAGTATGGAAGATTGGGATGGTTAGTCCTCAAATAGATGTTGGTTTAGCATTTAATATACGTCATACATGCATGGATTATACAATTGCATTTACATACAATAATCAATAGAGAAGTTATAAAGATGAGCATGTACGTACATGCCATCTCATATACATACCAACATCATCAATATTTGTTTAACATTTGATATGGCAATACCTGTTTTCTCGTATTTGAGGGCGTGCGAGCCAATCAGGTAAGGCTAGTTTTTTGTATGTATTATGTGTTGGAATTAAATTAAAATTAAAATTATTGAGAATTAGGATCTCCTTAAAAGATTAAAAAAGTAAATCAAGTTGAAAAGACCAAAGGACCAAAGTTGAGAGACATTAGAAAGACCAAAGTCTGACACATGGTAAAGTTTTTGTGCGTCATTCTTCTCTGTTTTTTTTTTTTTTTTTTGAGCAAAATTTTTGTGCGTGATGCAAGGTTCAAGATTCCTTGTTTCGGTGTGTGGGAAAGCAGACAAGGGATTCTGACATGGTTTTCAGTGCACAAATGGTTTTTTTAGTTCAAATGATTAAAAAGGTGTCGTAGTTCAAGTGACATTCCTTCAAGTCTTAATTAGGCAAAGGGTCATAGGTTCAATGCTCCATGTGATTTGAAACAAGAAAATTACGTGCCTGTGCTGTGTTTGATGTGTGGGTGTTAAACCTTTTCTTGTGAAAAAAGTTTGATAAAAAAATTAAAAAATTAAAATTTATTACTATATACAAAGGAATTTCCATAAAAAGTCAAAAATACCCATGCCAAATCATTTTATATTTTGAAAAAGAGGGGTAAATTAGCCTTTTGATGCTTCAAATTATTGTCAATTCTTCTTCTTCTTTTTCATTGTCAAAATTTTTTTTCATTTTTTTTATAAATTTGACATTTTCTTTTTCACTCATTTTCATTCCATACAAAAAAATATTTATCCTTCCCACCAAATGGACCCCGAAAGAGTAATGTGGGCCTCACTTTTGGTTGTGTGAGTCTAATGTAAGTGAGACCCACCTCACCATTTTTGTCATTTTTTTTTTTACTTTTTTTAAATTGTTTCAAGCTTGAGTTTGGATATGTTAATCTCACATATGAGCACATGTGATCATAATTAAGATAATATTTTTTATACTTCAGTAGCAATTATGCATTTTGTAAAAATAATATTATTACTGTAATTATTTTTGGTACATATTATTGCTGTAATTAGTGTAAATATCTAAATATCATTCCGTCCATTTTGTTGTATTGCACAATTTGTCGAAGATATTAGGCACTGATCCCCTTAATTCATTTCTCTTGGCTGCTCATCGAATCCTTTTTAATTAGGACTTGTACTCAACTCATAAACCTAATTATTAGAACAGATAAATTAATTAGAAATTGAAAGAACAAAAATGGAACGAAGGTGCTGCTCTCTGCACTTGAACGTATTCCTAAATCCTAATTAACAAATTATGTCACTGGCTTCTTTTTTTTTTTTTTCTTTATTTCCTTTTAAAAAAAAATACTCATTTGATCTTATTTATAAGTCACTTTCAACATGTTTTATTAATATCAAGAAAAATCTTAAAATTCATTAACTTTATCTCCATTAAACATACACACTTCAATAACATAATTTTTCTCCCCAACATTTAATAGAAAGTAAAAAAAAATTATGATAAAAATTAATAACATGATTTATAATATGACCAAAAAATTTATTTTTTCTCGGCTCTATAAATAGGACTAGAGAAAGTATAACAATAAGTCTCTTTACTTTAATTATATTTTCTAATTATATTTCCTTTACTTTGATCGGCATGCAACGCTTGTCCTTATAATTTTAAAAATACATATAAAAATTATGAGTTGGTACCGACAAAATTGTTAAATATCAAAGAGAGTAAGAGACATATTGTCATTTTTTCCCTTCCTTTGCTTCTCTTCTTGTTTTATTTTGGCCAATGTCACAAGCTATGGAAACTTGACGGTGTAAAGATATTTTTGAGATAGAAACGAAACGACTTGTCGTTAGTGCGATGCGATTTTTTCAAGTGATGTTTTGGTCTGCAATACAGGTGTGAAGAATCCAATTCATGAAGTGATATAGAGATTAATTAGCAGAGTAACGTTGGTGTTTGTCTTCTCTTTAATTTAATCATATTTTACAGCCACCACTTTCTATGCATTGCCACTTGTTCATATAATAGTCACGCTAGTTGTGCGTACTTGAATTCATAACCCCCATCCTCGTGATATTATTAATGGTGGCAAACGTGACTTAATTAAACAGCAACCTTTGATCAAAAATTATCTTTTTTTGTCCTTTTTGTCAATATAATAACATAAACGTGCTTCTTTTTTTGCTTTTCTAATTCAGTCACCCAAAAAGCAAAAAGCTTATCCTCGAAGTTCATATGCGGTGGTATGATATATGCGCTACATCCTAAGGCTATGTAAAATCTTTTAATTCAGTATAATCTGATTCAATTCAAGACAAACTCACTCTTATTTGATCTAGATAAAGATTAGTTTTCTAAGATAAAAAAGATTAGACTTTTTTTTTTGAGTTGGACTGTATAAGAAACTGAATATCTGGATCACTTAATCTCAGTCCTATAAATTTAAGAAAAAACATACTTTTTGATCCCTATACTTTTTTTCAGTATTTTTAGTCCTTATATTTTTATTTTTTGGTATTCTTGGTCTCTAAATGAACAAAATAAATAAAATGTAGGGATCTCAGATGAACTAAAACACCAAAAAAAATATAGGGATTAAAATATAAAAAAAAATAAGGGATTTATAGTAAACACAAGTAAAGTACAATAATCAAAAGGTATGTTTTTTTTTTTTTTAATATAATTATAATTAATTTATTATTATTACAATAAGTTAATTTGTAATAATAACTAGTATTTTTTTGTTTTATATTATGAAGGCATGAATATTGAGCAAAATTCTAGCATTGACCAATCTTAATATTCTCCTTTTATTGTAAAATTTATTGTTAACTTGATATAATGAACTTTAGACATGTTAAAAGTTGTTGAATGTTGTTTAATTTGAATAATTTATATTGTAATTGAAATACTTTTTGTTGTTAGAAATTATTGTGAATTTATAATTGTTATTGTTGTGATAAATTTTATATGACTATAAGTAATTTTATTATGTTAATTGAGTTTATTATGTTAAAATGAATTGCTACTTCTCATAAATGAAAAGAAAAAAAAGTGAGATGCTAGACAAAATTAGGACTATCTCATAGTCCTATTGGACTAGTCCGGTCTTATTCAGTTTTAAGTTATACTAGGATTACACCAGGTTATGGGTTACTTAACTCAATCTTTTTATAAAAAGGACCAAACTTTGGGTGAGCCTAAAGTCCTGTTTAATCAATCGATTGTGCAGCCCTACTACATCCATAATTAACGGCAATGAATATATATATATATCTAGAAATTTGCTTAACTAATAAAAGTATCCAATATATCTTTGTTGGATAAATATTTTTTACTATATATATAAAAAAAGTTAACAAAGAGTTTCAAGCTATCTTATGTATTTTTTAAAATTTGGAAAAAAAATAGTAATAATATTGAAAAAACCTAATTAATATCCCACCAAATATATTATATTAAAGATTAAGACCAGAGGGAGTATATTTCAAAATCACACGGGGGTTTAACATGAAGAAAGGTTGAGAAAATAGTGATTTTTTTAAATGATTTCTTCCGGACTTCTTTATAAAAATCAAATAACTATTTCACAAGCGCAGAAAATACACTTCAGACTAATGAATATGTTCCAGGTTATTTTTTTGGAGTGTCCTTATTGATTATTTTACGTGTTTATTGTTATTTAATGATGTTAACTTAATTATGCTAACTTGATGAGGGTAAAAAGTTTTTTTTATGACATAAAAATAATTTTTTTTAAATATAAGAACAATGGATAGTTTTTTCCTCTTATATTTAAGGGTTAAAGTGTACATTTGTCCTTGAAGCATCCTAAAGTAAGGAAAGAGTAATTTTGCCCACCAAGTATCTGAATCAATACAATGTAAACCTTTCTTAATTGAAACCTAACTCTGATTGTTTAATGGAAAGTTTTGACCCCGAGTTGCGCATGTGGCACGCAAGTGGAGGGACTTACGTGGTGCAGACGTGGACCAGATGCCACCTAGATGATCAAAGTTGAAAAAGAACCCTAAACCCACATTATTCCTAAACTTGGTAAATTAAAATCAGCATCTTAATTAGGCATTAAACATTTTATCAACTTCCAATAATATGAGTAAATTCAATCTGCCACTGCGCTTTAGCTGTTTAGCATTAGCATAACTGAACTGCAGCATAAAGAAAAGTAGTTATTAGTCAAGGCCAGACGACAAAAAAGGGCAATCGAAGTAGTTATTAGTCAATTTTGTAGTTTTAGTGTTTCAGTCCAGTTTTAACAAAGGGAAAAAAACTCAACTAATTTTTCATTCTATTTTTGTGTTTTCTAAATCTCCCTTGCCCAAGACAATAGATTTGATTATTTTACATATTTAATTCAGAGAATGACAATAAAATTTTAAAATAATGAATTAATAATAGTTAAGTTCCCGATAATATTTTTTTTATAAATTAAATTATAAATATCAATTCAAACAATTATAAATAAAAATTTAAATTACAAACTAATTATTATATTTAAAATTTAAATATTATATTTGCAATTCGCAGCTGTTTGAATTGATATTTATAACTTATTTTTTACAAAAATTTGTTGATGAATTAATTGTTATTAATTTTCTCTTTTGAAACTTAATTATTATTTTTCTTATTTAATTTCACATTTACAAATAATAATACTCCCTCCATCCTAAATTATAAGACATTTTTAAGGAAGATTTAACATTTTAAAATATAAGACATTTTGATGAAAATAAGGTTTCATTAATGATACTCTTCCTATATTATCCTTCTCATATATTTTCTCTCTTTAATATTATTTTATTAATAGAGTATTAAATAAAGAATATTTTTGAAATTTTATATTTTTATCTTAAAAAATAAAGTTGTAAAGTGTATTTAATGAGTTTTATTGATACGTGAGATTTTATCTAAAAGTATTTTATAATTTAAGATGAAAAAAATATAATGTAATTAAGTGGGCAATGGATGATCACTGGAGAGAAAAAATTGTGTGTTATTAATGGTTACGGTCTCGGGGGAAAAAAACAAATTAATGATGAGTGACAATTTGAAACTACATTTTCCAAACTTTTTTTTTCTTGGCAAAAAAAAAAAAAAAAACGAATTAGATCTCCCTGACGTACCTTTGCCAAATCCTTGTTAATTAGACAATCTTTGTTGGTATTTTAAAAACTTTTTAGATAAAACTATTTTAACATTCTTTTCATAAAAGATTAACCGGTTTTCAAATACTGCACAATACTAAATCACTTTAAAAATAAATGACCAAACCTGAAAGAATCCTCAAATAATAGGAGTTACGTTTGGTAAAAAAATACCAGTCATTTCCAATGCGATGGATTGAAGTTTAATTCTTATCATAAAGAATGCATATATTTACTATTCAATCATATGTCAAACGGGATTATATTTAATAAAAAGCTGCTCTGCGAGCAATAAAAAAACATAAATTAATCCCACTCCCAAAAAAAAAGTGAAGCGGAAGGAGGTCACGATAAGTCTGGAAGGGGGCAGAAGGTTGGGACTTGTTGCGGAGGAAAATAAAATGGCTTGAGTTTCACAGCTTCCTATAATCCTCCTTCCCAAAATCCAAGCTTACAAATTCTTATCAAAAATCCACACTCCTCCAAGTGTCCTCCACCCTTGCAACGTCACCCCAGGCTTTCCTTATTTTATTCTTTTCCTCCCATTAACCTTAACACTCAAATAACAAATATTTAGTACCCTGTCAGTGACGACTCTACTCCGATACTTCCCCCTGTAATCGCACTTCTCACTCCATTCATCGCATCCTTCCCCATCATCCCCCCAAGCCTCCCTTCGTCTCTCTATATATATCCCCCTCACTCCCCCCTCCCTTCACTCACTCCCTTCCTTGCCTCTGTTTGTTCACTCTCACCTTCTTCTCCTTCTTCTCTGCTCTGCTCTGCAATCAATCATGCCTTCTTCTTCCACTACCATTTTCTCCAAATGCACCATCTTCCCCGATCAGAAATCCCCTCTCACCACTCTCAAGCTTTCCGTCTCCGACCTCCCCATGCTCTCCTGCCATTACATTCAGAAGGGTGTCCTCCTCCCCCTCCCGCCTTACTCCTTCGATGATCTCATCGTCTCCCTCAAACACTCCCTTTCCCTCGCTCTCTCCCATTTTCCCGCCCTTGCTGGCCGCCTCATCACCGATGATCTCGGCTATGTCCACATCCTCTGCAATGACGCCGGCGTCGATTTTGTTCAGGCCAGGGCTAAACATCTCCTTGTCAGCTCGATTTACTCCCCCGAACTTGTCGATGTTCCCAATTGCTTTAAGGAATTTTTCACCTACGACAACACCATCTCTTATTCCGGCCACCACAACCCCCTCGCCGCAGTCCAGGTCACCGAGCTCGCCGATGGGGTGTTCATAGGATGCACCGTCAATCACTCCGTCACGGACGGGACTTCCTTCTGGCACTTCTTCAATACCTTCGCTCAGATCTGCAAGGGCGCGAAGAAGATATCCAACTCGCCAGACTTCACCCGCGACACCGTTTTCAACTCCACCGCCGTGCTGAGAGTCCCCGCCGGTGGCCCCAGGGTCACCTTCGACGCCGACCAGCCTCTCCGGGAGAGAGTTTTCCACTTCAGCAGGGACGCAATTCTGAAGCTGAAGCTCAGAGCTAACAGTGGCGGCCGTAACGGTTTCGCGAATTCCACGGAGGTAATGGGGAAGCAGGTTAACGACAGTTGGAAAACTGTTAACGGCGTTACTAACGGGCAGATAACGGCAGTTAACAACGGCGTACCAGCTAGGACCGGAGAGATCTCGTCTTTCCAATCCTTATCTGCTCAGCTGTGGCGCTCCGTGACACGTGCGAGGAAGCTAGATCCGTCCAAAACGTCGACATTTCGCATGGCGGTGAACTGTCGCCACCGTCTGAGGCCGAAGATGGACGCCTACTACTTCGGCAACGCGATTCAGAGCATCCCGACCGTCGCCGAAGTCGGCGAGATTCTGTCTCGTGATCTGCGGTGGTGTGCTAATCTGCTCCACCAAAACGTCGTTGCGCACGACGACGCTATGGTGCGACGCGGCATAGAGGATTGGGAGAACGCCCCGAGGTTGTTTCCGCTGGGGAACTTCGACGGCGCATCAATCACGATGGGCAGCTCTCCGCGTTTTCCGATGTACGACAACGATTTCGGATGGGGCCGACCGCTGGCGGTCAGAAGCGGGAAGGCCAACAAATTTGACGGGAAGATCTCGGCGTTTCCGGGAAGAGAAGGAAACGGGAGTGTTGATCTGGAAGTCGTTTTGGCCCCGGAGACCATGGCTGGACTGGAAAACGACACGGAGTTTATGCAGTACGTATCGCCGATCGTGTGAGTTCGTCGCGAAGTGGCAGCTTAAAGGACAGGGATGTCGATGAAAGCCGGAAACGACGGGACGGAGCGTGTGGCCACAAAACGACACAGGGTTTACGTTCTTGAGTGTTGGTCAACGGTCGTGTGGTGGGTTCAAAGTTGTGTGATGGCAGTGTTTCGCTAGTAATTTTCTGAAAAAAATGGGCAATGCAGCTTTCACTTCCCAGGTGACGCATATCGAATAACATAACAAAAAAAAAAAAGGTAAAAACAAAAAAGGAGAAGAAAAGGTTAGGGAGAAGCAGGACTGAGGATGTTTGGTGGTTGTCCTATTAATTTATTGAGGTGAGCGATGGAATGGTTCTACTAACATATGAGTTAAGCTTGTAGTTTGGGTTTTAAAGAAAGTTTGTGGGAAGATAATGATAGTGTGTGCGGGACGGCGAGAGTTTGAGGATAAGACTATGGATGACTGATGTCAAAGGAGATTAAATGGTAGCTTATGAAATAGACTGTGCTCCGGGGAGCCCTGAATTTAACTTAGCATGTGTCGTGGCCTTCTCTATTTTTAATTAAGAAAAAGAGTGAGTTTTTGATTCAATGGATTTTAATTTGCTCCCTTGTTATGTTGATATGGACAAGAGGGTCCCACATAAATAGCTCCTACTTTATCTCTGCCCCCCCAAAAAAAAAAAGAAAAAAAAGAAAGCTCCTACTTTACCGGGGAAAATTTATATCTAAATTACAAGTTTTGCATGTTTTGCTACTAACATTTTACTTAAAGACTTGAAACAGCACAAGAATTCAACGGTAATAATTGTAAGATTATTTTATAATCATCATAAGATCATGTTTTAAGAATAGAAATAGGGAGTGTTCTTATCAAAATCAAAATAATAGAGCGAGGTATACTTAAGTAGGCGAGGGAAGTAAGGGAAGTATGGATTTTATGGGGGGGCTTCAAATAATGAAAATGAAAGGATATATATATATATATATATAAAGGGGAAGGACAACTAAATTTTAAAGGAATTAATTTATTCATTCGAAGTCTCAAACAATTTCAGAATGTCATGTGAGGTAAGTTTTTTAGTCATTAAATAAAATTTTTATATAATGAAAAAAGTCTAAAACACCCTTGGTAATTTAAATTTTTCAACTTTACAACTTTATTATGATTAATTTGTAACTTATTTTCTTAATTTAATAAGAAACACAATTTGTAAGTTTAGTTTTTAATTTTACAATTTTAAAATGATAATTTTGTAACTTGCTTTTTAAATTTTAAGAGAGAACACATATATAAATGTTTAAAGTTAAAAATAACAAGTTATTATCAATAGGAGTTAAATCTCCCATACAACATGACAAACGAATCTCTTCTAAGAGAAGTGCCCGCAATTAATTTATTCTCTTGAGATTTTGCTGCCATTCTCCCTATATAAATTGTAATGAATAAAATAGAAGGGAGAGAAGGGATGAAGAGATTGAGAGATACTGAAAGGGATGCGCACATGAAAGAAAGAAGGGTGGGCAACAAACGACTGAATGAATAAACCAAAATGAAAAAGACAGAAAACAAGCAAATGCAGTTAAGTAGCCTTTTGCATGGTCCAACCTCTCAATTTGAGAGAAATCAGGTGAGTCCCAATCTCCACATTGCTTTTTTTTTTTTTTAAAAAAAAATGCTTGTAATGATAACAAATCAAATCCAAAGATCCAAGGGAAAAGCTACAAGATGTGGAAGTTGAAAGGTTGGCTTGGAGCTATGGGCTTTTAATTAGTTGTCCATCCGATAATGCAAATCGATATTTCGGGAAACCTTGTACCTTCCTACTTCTACCCACTTTATTTTCCATCTCTAGTGCTCATGGATATTTTTTTGCATTCACGCAATTTTAATAAAATGAAAACATCAAACCACTTGCACCATAATTTTATACGTAACGTTATTATTTCAAGCAACTATTTCTCTTCAAGTAGTTCCCACTAGATTCACTCGACACTCGACATCACGTTTTGTTTTCAGTCCAATAGCCATGGCATGACATAAAAGCAAAAGACTCCATAATTTTCATTCCATTATAAATACACTAAATGAGATGCAACACCACAATCGATCACACATTCATCCATGTTGCACCATACAATACAAGGCTTCTTTGAAGTCATCACAAAGCTCGCTGCAAACCAGCCTAAACTTGAAAAATGTTACTTACATGTCGCTTCACCTTTTACTTGCACTTAATGGCTTTCAGTCTTGGAGATGGAAAGATACGTTTTGTCAGCCATCGTAAAGGTCTTAGTAGCTGAGCTCTTTTCTTACGCCAAAACCATATGTCAACATTGTAATTCTCGTTCTAAATATTTCAAGTGGCTGCCCTCCAATCTTACTTCTCCATTTCTTCTCGTGTAGCTTTCCCCATGGTTTCCCTCAGCTCCTTATCGTGCAACAGTGACATTAATTTGCTCAACCAGTCTTCAAGATCACCAGGAGTATAGAGATAGCCAATTTTACCCGCTTGGTCTATAGGGATTATGTTTGGGATCCCTCTAGCACGCGTTCCCACCAGAGGAACGCTAAAAGACATTGACTCCAGGACCACAACCCTGAGAGTCTCTAACTCTGAAGGCATCACAAAGACATCTCCGCTTGCATATGCCTAGGATAATTCATCCCCTCCTAACATACCTGTGAATACTACAGCCATGTCTTCAAACATTTTCTCCAGCTCCTCCTTACTAGTTGGGAAGCAAATTTATTTGGTAAAAAGTGTTATATCCTTTTTTTTTTAAATGAGAAAATTTTTTATGGTAAAAGTAGTTGTAACATGATTACAGAGACAAGAGATAATGGTATACTAATAGTGACGAGTTACATTAATTACTTGCACAGACCATCTCCGATGAATGCTATTCTTGCTTTAGGAAGTCTGTCTATGACCTTGCCAAATCAAGTGTTTTGAATGTTAGACAATATATAGATATTCAGACCATGATGCTTGAAACATCTTGCTTGTTAAATGGGGAAGTTACAGAGTTTGTTGCTAAGTGATAACCATAACGCCTATGCAGCTTAATATTCTAATTTTCAAGATGGGCAACAGATTTCAAGAAAAGTGATAAGCCAAATGAAGGACTCTACCTTTTGAGAAAGTCCAAACTCTTATCAACTCCACGTCTTCTAACATGTATTATCAACGGCTTCTCAGGCTCACCATTGCTGTTTGACACAACTTAAGGTAATAAGATGAAATCCTATCATGTCAAAGTGATATATATGACAAGAAATGTGAGAAGATTCCTACCTAAGTCTTAGTCTCATTTCATCTGACCAAAATTGAGGATGGAAACTTTTAGAGTCAATACCCTTGCTCTAAAGATGAATTCTATTAACTAGACATTGAGCAGTAGAAACAAGAGTATTAACTTTGATGTTACAACTGACAATAATGAAGAGACAACTACTTAAGAACGGGATACTTATGTTCGCCTACTGTTGCTTTAGCTTCTTTAAGATCTATCCCATGAAGAAATTCTATGCAAAACATGAAAAGTTCATATCATGTTCACAAAAATTGAGTCTTAATCCTATTAAGTTTGAAAGAAAGGACATATAGTTACGATCATCTACATAGGCTTCACCAGCTAACTAAAGGTGTATCTAGGAATGTACCTAAAGACAATATCGAATAAGCTATTATAGCTCCGATCAAAAGTAAGAAGCTATATGTGTAAAGGTAGAAAAATTTGAACATAAATACTACTTACACAGGTACATAGGTATGATAAGACAGGGCAAGAGGCACCCACAAAACTTTCGCTATGACAAGGGCACCGAAAACCTGAAATATCGCCAGAGTCAAATTCTTTCTACAGTATCCTTAGAGTAGAATGAATGTGCAAAGTGGATCTTTTACATTCATACATTCAGAGGGGCAAGAGAGTGTGATTCAAAAGAATGTGAATCTATATCGCCTTACATTTCACCTTTCCACCCAATCTCTCTCTTTCTTTTTATTTATTTAAGAATACACTACATGTATATTCATTTTTGTAAATGTAATGTGCCTAAATAGGTAAGAGAGAATACATAAGTTGTTGACCAACCATTATGCTATGTGATGATGAGTGAATTATATCCGACTTAAATCTAGCTACCTTTAAAATTATTCTTGGACTAAATGTCAAGGAGAGGGGAACTTTTTGGTACCATAGACAAGGAAAACTGTGTATTGAAATTGTTGAAAAAAGAAGCGTCAGTGATTAAAACTATACTTACACACACAATTCAACAAGGAGGATCAATAATCAAAAGAAAATCACAAGAAATGCCACATTATTTTTGCTAAAAAGAAACACAATTTAAGATTCAAGAACAAAAATTTTAAAATATAAGAAACAATAGATAAAGAAAAAAGTGAGAGTGAGGTAAGCATCAAGAAAAAAATAATTAACTTAACCTTAGTGATCCAATTATTTTGCTCCATAAAATTCCTAAGGCACTCCTTCACGTGTAGTCATGATAATGATCTACAACAGTCACAAATAAAGCCAATGTTAATGTTAAGACATGCATGTAGAAATTGTGTATTAATTTCATATATTACAAGCTGGGCACTTTTAACTAGCTATCTAGCAACTTCAGCGAGAGAATCCTGATACAATAATGAACTTCACATCAATCAAGTTTAGTTTTAACATTAGGGCACTAACAGTTCAAGATATTCAATAAGAAGCACAAGATGGCAGTTTGAATAATTAATAAAACAGGGAAATCAAATTAGTAAAACCATTTTCCCGAACAAAATGATAATGCTGGAGCTATCTATTCTAGCTTTGCTCTAAATAATTGAGGATATCAAATAAAAGCAACACATATAGATAAAAAAACACGTGCACATATAGAAGAAATATAGGGATAAGGGAAAAAATACCTCATCCCCCATTTCATGTAGGTATTTGATAAAATTTTGAAATCGATTCTTATATCCTGAGACATATATGCAAAATGGATATTGCTTTGAATAAATATTTTTTTTCGAATGAAGACATAAATTCCTTCCCCAAACTTAATAGTACATGTCTCTTATCACACCAAGGATTATGAAATAACCCTTTATTCTAATAAGCTTAAAACAAGTAAAAACCGAAAAACACACTTTAAATGGGGTTGAAAATACTATTGTTGAGTAATAAAGTTGGATTATAAGAGAAATAATGATTTAAGCTAACCTCACCCACATACTAAACTGAATGTAGTTACAAGGTAAGGATTAGTACATAATACACATCACAGAGTAACAACCTAGAACATAAGTCACTTACCCACACATTAAAATAAATATAAAGAGAAAATGATGAAGAAAAATGGTCTTCCTCTACCCTAACACATTAGACTTTCAAGAGGCTAGAACTCTCCTAACACACTTTACTCACCTAAAGATTGAACTCCCTCTCAGCTCAATTGGATAACTTTAAACTCAAAAGGTTACAATATCAAGTCTTTTCCCTTATGGCTAGGACCCATATTATAATCTTTTGACCCAGTGGTTGTGCCCTCACCTATCATTTTCTCTTATAGACTTAGCAATTCAATAATTATTAGATTATTAAAGAATAATGGCAAGTGTAGTAGCTAGTGCAACCTCATATAGACTACAGTGCAAGCAACAACTAAAACTTAAAATATTAATTGTTCATCAACATTAACTAGAAAGAATTCAAGATAAGCTAGTTCAAGCCAAGAATTTACACCGTATTCACAATTAAGGAATAAATGATTACATTGATAAAGCAATGTCAGCTTAATTACAAAATAAAGGAAGAATTTCACTACAGTGAATGCACTTAAAGAGGAGTATAAAGACCACATCCACCATATCTTAAGATTCTTAATTTCAATACAGGCAGATAACATGAACATTAAACTTCAAGAAAATATATAAGCTGAGTATAATATTAACAGTGGGAAGCAGTATAAAAGTCTGAGGCTTTTGATGCTAGAACTCATGCTCTCTCAGTCAATTCATCGAACACCATACAGTAAATGTTGAATAAGAGCAACAAGTGCCATTCAATTCGATGCCATCTCAAAGAAAGGAAGATAAACGTAAAGAGATTTCATATATCCCATAATCAACTATAATGGACACTTGAAACTTATTTACAATGCAAAAAATGAAGAAGGCAGAAGCTATTAGTCATAATACTCTCGCAAAAGGAGAAGGTTCAACAAAGAGAGCAATTCAACGAGGCCTCAACTTGTTCTTAGAATCCATTAAAGTTGGAGGATTCCTTTTTTCTTCTTTGTCATGGAGATTAATATCCGCAATGGTCATATTGCTAAATTCAAGAACAAAACTTTTTCTACTATTCACTCTCTTTAACCCTTGCAAAGGGTAAAATCTTCAAGAAAAACTAATGGGTATTGCTCTTACATACTGAAATTGATAAAACCTAACACAAGGTAGAGAGTGTAAGGAAGAAGATGAAGAAGACGGGAATGAGGATAAAAGGCAATGAGGAGAAACAAAGGGATTTATGGAAGTTGAGCTCATGATGGTTAAAGATGCGGAGAGTATAATATAAAGGTGCTTGCCTTCAGCTTCATGTTATAGTTTATGATTAAAATCAACAGTAAAAAAGACTTTGAGTGAAGGAATCTAAGAATCTAACACAAGAGGAAGGGAGTCTCAGTAATGGATATTCTCTCACATGGTGGGACAATGAGGAATCAAAAGGGAATGAGGGAGAGTATGTAATATTTCATTGGGTCCTTGTCTTTTCCTACACGTTCGGGTCATCTTTAAAATTTAGATCACAATGCTTATCTTTTTGAGCTACTTGTGGACATTTTGTTTCTAGGGCATTTTATCTCACGTCTTGATGCCAAACTCAAACTCTTTAAGGCTCCACTTTTGGCTTTAAAGCCATGATTTTTTGAGTTCTGTAGCTTTCTAATTTTATTAGAAATAGAAACTTGTTTAAGAAAAGGGTAATTGATATATTTTAAATGGAGAATTATACCTCACAAGAATAAATTAATTATTATAAGG
This sequence comes from Prosopis cineraria, assembly GCF_029017545.1. Classification (NCBI taxonomy): domain Eukaryota; kingdom Viridiplantae; phylum Streptophyta; class Magnoliopsida; order Fabales; family Fabaceae; genus Prosopis; species Prosopis cineraria. The sequence continues at coordinate 27,092 of NW_026556091.1, read as the reverse complement.
TTCATTAATAATTAAACTTAAACCATTAATAACACAATCAAACCTTAGTTTTAATGATCAATAAAATTTTGTAGTGATTAATTGTTTTAGATAAGATTTTAATATAATTCTTTTTATTTTAAATGTTCAATCATTAGACTTGGACAATCTTGCCCTACTGTTATTTTGGAACTGACAGCCGTTCCTTTAAGCATGTTGGGGTCCACTAAGCCTTCTCTTCCCTCCTCCTTCTCTCTGTCTTTCTCTCTTCACAATAGTATTGACATGGACCAAACAGAATTGTTATAGTCGGAGAGCATGTGGCCAACTAAACCAATTGTGGAGAGGTGGATGGAGAGATATGAGAAGGAAGAGGATGAATAACTGGTGGGATTTGATCTAATTTGATGATTCTCCCTTCTCTAATGCACCTTTTCCAATATTCTTTATGCCTTCCTTCCTTCTTCCTTCTTCCTTTCATTCTTCCTTTAGGCTTTTTAACCAAAGCTTTCATAGAATATTATGAATATGAATGACAAGTGACACTGTCGGAATATTAAGAGTGATTAGTGTTTAATTACATAGTTACTTGGTATCCTTAAATTTGTATAAAGAAGCCATATCATTGTGTGTTGAGTAAGGGGGTTTAATCCCATCTTCAATAAGGAGGTTAACATAGATCCTCACCTCAAATTAGTTCCTAAAATGAGATTTGTTCATCACCCAAGTGGGTTGATTAGTATTGTAAATCTTTCAAATGAAGGATCAATTATTGTCAAATTGTATCATTTCCATCCGTGAGTATTCATTCTTCTCTTCATCATTTTCTCTACATGGTATCAAGAGCAAGCCATCTTTAGGCCTTATGATTGTTTAGAGGATGATCATCGAGGTTCAGCAGAGAAACTATCGAGAAACCAAGATTCAAAACCATAATATCAATAGTTGGGCTTGAGTAAGTTTCAAGACTTGGGCAAAAGTTGCAATGAAGGGGCCCAAGATCAAGAATTTGGGACCATCATGGACAAGATTTAGTGACCTCTCTGATTTGCAACATGGTGCATTTCTTGTGCAAGTGCAGAACACTGCATTGCACATTATTTCCCTTGTCTAAGGTTTTTCCTTTTTTATTATCGTTCTCCAACCTCTTCATCTCTGCCTCCAGGTATTCCTCTCAAGCGAAAACCAAACCACAGACACTGTTGGAAAATCAAGATCAGATTTAGTTTACCTAGGTTATGCACAAGATTTTGCCTTTTTTCTTTCTCTTTTTTAGGGTATCAAATTTCTACAGCTTCTCTTCTTCGTCTCCTCCTTTATTTCATTACACCGGTGAGCTCAATATTCGAAACGACAACAAAGGCCATCAATGTCCTTCAGGGATGTAAGAGAAAAATAGCAATCATACCTGAGCGAGTCAAGTAACAGAATCAGTTAAGTCATTCTCACTTGGCATCGGCAATTTTGCATGTGAAGAAACCAAATTTAGTGAATGGGTGCAGATGTTCTTTTGAACCTACTAGATTTGCTTATGAGTACATGATCCTTAGATGATGAGTCACTGCAAGTTATGTAGCAAGAGAGTTTGCCAAATAAGGCCACCGCGACAAGATTATATGATAGTAACCATTGATCTTTTCCTCCATCATTTTCAACTATGGGCAGATACATAGAAATCTTCAAAGATTCTCATTAGGATCTCAATCTAGCTCAAGTCCCATGTGTCAAGTGATCTTGAAGGTCAACCTTGTTGTTTAAATGTTCTCCCCTATTTCTTGTTTCGAATCCTTCTTCTTTATTCTATTTTGGGTTTCATGCAATTTGTTAATCTTGTGGTGTGAGATGGTCTAAGGTTTTGTATATGTGTGCACAACATAAGCCTAGATATGTTACAGAACATGCTTCTAGTAATGACCCTAATCTTAAGTGATAATTCCTTGTATGGCTTAGTGCCTTCAGATTTAATGGGGTTGAGGAGTTTGTGGAGAATGAAGCTAGGCTAAGATCAAATAGTAAGACACCAGTAACAGTTAAGTACTCAATGATGCCATGGTTGTTGTCCATGTTCACACTGTCCTCATTTCCACCAAGCATGATGAGACTATTAATAATGGAACATGAGTTATGAATGTGGTTTCAGTTGAGACTACAAATATTCTTCCCATTACATATGAACGTAGTCTTTTTGGCATCTATTGTGATCAGTGTGAATTCTTTAATATATGTTCCATACAGGGTTTGAATTTTGGAGTTAGTCAAAGGTATATTTCCATGAGTTTTGTGACGTGGAATACATGATGAGATCCCGTGGCATTTTTCATGGTGATTTGAAGACACTTGCAAAGACTATGAAAGTGGACAAAATTGGCTTGATTCATCAAGCTTTAAGTACATTTTTTGGTGAGATGAAAGCTAAAGGGATTAAGCCCACTGTAACATTCAACAGTTTAATGAATGTACACAAGCATGCCAAGGATAACCAAACATTGATGAAAATATGGAAGTTGATGAAGAAGAGAGAGTAGAAGATTGCCTTTGAAAGGCATTGTTTTCATCCTATAAGTATAGGATAGTTTAATTTGTAATTGGTCTAGATGATCAATTAATTGTGTTTTGTTGTGGTTAATATTCCAATGATATTGTTGTTCCCCTCTTCCTTTCGTGTTGGCAAGTTGAGCAACTAGAATTAAAGGGGTGTCAACTTGAGGGGAGGAGTTGGAATATTAAGAGTGATTAGTGTTTAATCACATAGTTAGTTGGTATCCTAAATCTATATAAAAGAGCCACATCATTGTGTGTTGAGTAAGGGGGTTTAACCCCATCTTCAAGAGGGAGGTTAACATAGGTCCTCACCTCTAAGTTAGTTCCTAAAATGAGATTTGTTCATCACCCAAGTGAGTTGATTAGTATTGTAAATCCTTTAAGTGAAGGATCAATTTCATTGTCAAATTGTATTATTTCCATTCATGAATATTCAGTCTTCTCTTCATCAATTTTTCTATAAATGCAACTGAAGTGTGGAGGTTTCATCATGGCGATCTGGTCGAACCACGTCGTGTGCGATGGACCTGGTCGCCTTGATGCCTTAGAAGCATACAGCAAGCAGTTGGTGTTCTTTCTCTGTGTCTTCAGATTTCTTCTAAAGCCAAGCGCTCCTAATCATGCATCCATTATTGGGAATCACAAGTTCATGATCTAGGTCACTGAGTGGCTTCAAGTTGCAGCCCAACAAGTCCCCTGAAGCTTCTTCTTCTTCTTCTTAACAAGCACAAAATTTATTAACTTTGTTTTATATTAAGGATTGAAATAGTATTGATGAGATCAAAATAATACTCTACATGTTAACTTAGGAAAATATTGTTTCTATTAAAAATAAAATGATAAAACTTAATCGCTGATATCAAATATAGATTCAAACTAAAAAAAAAAAATCATTCATTCTAATTAATTAAGTTAATCTACCCCTGATATAATGGCCGCTGATGATTGGTAAGAGCGAAAGGATAAGTTAATTATTTCATCACCCCAATTTATGTGAAGACGTCTTTATCAATTATCAACTGGAGGTGATGTATCATCCATTCAACTTTAATAGCAAGATATGATTCTTGACTCTTATATCCAAATTATATACAAATAGACGTTTCCTTATTCGTTGTATAGAGTTGGCAATTTTCATAATTTATTAACTATTAATAGTGCGATAAAACATAAATTTTCTATTGATTATGGGATTTTTTTATGTGTAAGATGTTCAGATATTGTGGCCTTTCACTAAGATGTACTTGATGAGCATTTAGTTTTAATTTTATGATGCCCACAAGAGATATTTTAGATCCTGATCTATGGATGATTGCCCTCAAGTTTCATAACCCGATTATTTGATTTTAGAGGAGAAAACAGAACTCCAACTTAATCATGGAAAGAAAAAAAAATATTACATTGGATATTCCATAGTCACACATATTGACCATCTATAATTAATTAAGAGCTTGATTTCAACATGTGGGTCACAAGAAATAATTCACTAATTATTAGCTTGGCCTAAAAAAAATAAGAAGAAGAAGTTTCAAAAACAAAATTAAGGACAGTTAGATTCTAACAAAATTTTTAAAAATAAATTATAAATATTGATTTAGATATTTGTAAATAGAAATATGAATTATAAATTGAAGTAGAATATTATACCAAAATGAGTTTAGAGTACCGGATGTCTATAGACCTATAGTGCATAGACAAGTTCATCATTTAACCTTTAATTAATTTTGTAACATCATCAAGCCTATTTTGCATGATTGATTTTATGTAAAAGTAAAATTTTATTTTGGTATTATTTCAATGATTTTGTGCTTTAGAGGTCAAGTTTGATTGTTTGTTTGTGACTATTTTTGAACTTAATTTTTAAATATTTATGTACACAAAGAAAAAGAATGGTTACAAGATATATATCTTCTAAAAATATAAATTATTTTTATTCATTTTTATCTATATTTAAATCTATAAAACTCAAACCATTGTGAAAAATTGGAATTTGATGAACTCCCATGAGATTCAATATTCTTGGAAGGGTAAGATATTAATTGTTTTTGAGTTTGAAAGTTAAAAGTACTTATATTTGCCAATTAAATAATTTTATTTATATTTTCTTATTAAAAAATAATATTAAATAATTGGCTAAATGAGCAAGTTACCCCCTAAGTTTTTCAATAGCACTATAGACACTGAACTTATTTATTGTGCAACTTATTCCTTCAACTTTTAAAAATAATATAATTCTAGCTATATATTATACTAATTAAATAATATTATTTAATTAGTATAATATATAAGAAGATTACTCTAGTTACATGTGGAACAAAAATGAGGAAGATTAGAAGAAGAAGGAATGAATAATTAAATAATGAAAAATTTTAAAATAAAAAATTATAAGCTGGTTATCCCTATAGATAAATAGTGCAATCCAAGATTAGCATACATCTAACCAAACTCTAGATTATGCAATCCAACCTGCCGCTCTTTGACAAGGTTGGACCTGCAAGATCAACTCATATCACTAGTTCCAAGTGAAACTAAAAAAAATACTATAATCTAATAGGAAAAGTCCTAGAAATCATGAGCCTATACCTTTATTTGACATGTTAAGCTTAGATGCGAGTGGGATAAGAAATGAACTAAATTGTAATAGAGATGCATTAGACAATGAATTGATAAGGTTGTTTTAAAGCTTAACTTATGAGAAAAAGAAGATTCATGATAAATTTATTGCTGCTATTGAATTTGATAAATGATATTTTTTCCTTGTATGGATATAGTGGTATTAGGAAGGCATATGTAGAGCTAAAATGGTTCTCTATGTAGCATCAAGGAGAATAGCTTCTCTAATGCTCCTAAGAGGACAGAAAACTCACAATTTTATATTCCTCTTTTTGTGATAAAAGACATTATATGTAGTATGAAATATGGGAGCAACTTGGCAAAATTATTGGTTCACACTTTATTGATTATATAGAATGAGACTCTGTAACATCCTAATTTTTTTTAGATAAAACAAAAAATTGTTGTGAAATTTAAGTTTTTATTTAAATAAATAAATAATAATAATAATAATAGAAATTTATATTATTTGAGATTATTCAGAAATAATAATATGGTTAGAAATTTAATTATGAATTAAAAACTTAGGTTTAAAATTATATAAAAAATATTTTGTTAAGATATAATTTTAAGATTTAAAAAAAATTATGTGTGTGTGAGTTAAAAAAAAAGAAAAGAAAAGAAAGTAAAAAAAAAATGAAAGGGGGGTGTAGAAGTCCCACATCGGTTAGATGTGGGACGAGGAAAGGATTCCTCATGTATAAAAAAAAGTGAGAGCATGTAGAGGAAGGTAAAAAGAAAGTTAATACAATTTGTGAAAATTGCAATTAAGGGCCTAAGATACAATTTAGAGAAAATTATAAGTAATGGCCCAAAGGTTTGAATAATTAAATTCAGACCTATAGTTTTTTTTCTTAATATAATTTTGGGACCCACAATTCTATTTTTATATTATTTTTCTCTCTTCCTCTCATGTTGTTCAGCATTTTCTCGCAAGGGGGAATTATTTTCTTTTTCTTCAGGTATGTTCTAACTTTCCTGTTTAGATTAGTATTTAAAAATTTATTTAATTACAAAATTAATTTTATATTTATTTTCTAAATAATATTAGCTTTCTAGTGATATGATTATTTTATAGGATAGAGTAAATATTCTGATTAGGATTTTTCTAAAGGATAGTTAATCTGATGATATGATGGACTAAAAATATAGGTTAAAACTCTGAGAAATATAATAAATATTATAGAATATTTTCTTGAGGTTGAAACTCATGTTTAAGAATTTTTGAGTTAAAATCTAGATCTATGTGATTAAATTTATGTGGAATCTGAGATGTAGGGATGAACCTCTGATTATTAAATATTTATTTAAGTATCACTAGATATTTTTGAGGTTATAGAAAGGTGATTTGAGGCTTCAAGATAATTTTAAAATTTTTAATTTATTTTTGGATGAATTTTTAGAATATAGAAGGATGAAATTGTGATATTAGAAGTGATTTAAGGATAAAAAAATAGTTTATTAGGGTATGAAAATTTTAGAAAAGAATTTGGAAAGTAAAATGAGGCATAAATCTTAAATTAGTGTTAATATGTATTATAGATCTAAGACTTTCTAACTCTTTAAATTAGAGTTATTTATTTTAATGTAAAATTAATATATAGTATTGTGAAATAATTATGTAGATTATATTGACAAAGATAGTGGTGAAAAAGGAGTTGTGAAGGGAAACTTGTTATTCAAGACACAAGGTAACTATTATTAATATGTTGTGATAGGTGTATTTGTGAATGGTTATGTGTTGTTTTTTTTATTGTTTGAAAAAATTATGAATTATTGAAAATAAATACTGTATATACTTGTTTGAAATTATTGCCAAGTGGGTTAAAAAATTTATTTTTGTTTATCATGATGAGATATTATTGTTCGGATATATTTTTGTTTGGATATTTGAATGATGCATGACTTGTCAGGGTATTTTAATGTATGATGTTAATGAAAATTTCTGTTCGGTTAATTATTACCACGTGGTATGCCCTCATTGGACCCAATGAGTGGCGTGTCGCTTGGTCCAACTCACCTTTGGCCAGGTGATTTGGCGTCCGAGCATGGCAAAAGGAAGATATAAGGTGCAGTCATGCAAATTAAATACTTGTTCAGTTTGTTTGAAAGTATTGTTCGATTAAATGTTTTATATGCCTACTTAGCAATCACATGATTAGTTACAAGCGCATGTATCATTACATATTAATGTTTGGTTACTGGGATTTTTAAGTCTCATTCTCCATGGTTAATATTTTTACAGGAGCGAGTTCGGCCGAGAAAGCACCAGAGGTATAACTATGGTGTATGAGACACCATCTTTTACGTTGCCTCTTATTTTAGATTATACAATGTATCTTGTGCCAACTTAGGACATATCTTTTTTGTGAAGCATGTAAACTCTAATCCTTTTTATTAAAAGTATTTATATGACCAAGAGGATTATGTCTGTCCCTCATGGTTTTAATTGCCTTTTTGAATATTTTAAGACTTGTGCTATGTCTTGGATGTATCATGGTAAGAAAATTTTTTACCACGATAATGGTTTTAATAATTTGCGAAAAATCGGTTTGTATTTTTGAGGGTGTTACAGACTCCAATAGCATATAAGTTTTGTCTTGAAACTCATGATAGATGCTTTAAGAATGTTCTAAAGTTAAGAAATCTATTAGTTGGTTATCTTTCTTTTGGAGGAAAAGTTACTATATTTGGTGGAGATTTAAGGCAAATCCGACCTTATTGTTATTCTAGGTGTCAAGAAAAGACATTGTTTTTGCTACTATTAACTTTTTGTTTTAGGACAACTGTTAACTTCTTCCACTAACAATAAACATGAAACTTCTAGCAACAAATAATGGAGCATCTATTAGTGCTCTTCAAGATTTTACTAACTAGATTATCTCAATTTGTGATGAGACTATTGTTGGAGCTAATGAATGATTTGTCGATATTAAGATCTTAGTTGTCCTGTTCTTAGATGGTTTAGATAATTTAATAAAGTCTATCATTAATTCAACTTTCACAAATTTCATTGCCAATATATTTAATTCTTCATATTTTAAAAATAGGGTTATATTAGCATCTATATATGTTGGTTGTGGTTGAAAAAGTAAATAGGTACATATTGTCTCTGCTCCTATGGAGAGAAAGTTGTATATTGAGCTTGGATAGTAAATTAAAGATAATAGGGACATGAATTTACTTAATGACTTTCACTTTACAAATATTTCAAATTATATTAAATTACAATGTTAAGCCTCTTAAATTATAAAATAAGGCTTAAAGTGAGTGCCCTAATTATTTTAATGTGAACCGAAACATTAATAAGTATCTAGAGTTATGCAATGATACACGTCTTATATTTACATGAGTTGGAAAACATGTTTTTGAAGCCCAAGAAATGGGTGGACCAATTAAATGGATGAAAGTATGTATACCACATATTGCTATATATCCATCTAATTCAAGATTGCCATTTATTATGAGGAAGGGGTAGTTTCCCATTACATTGGCATTTGCAATTCCCATTAATTAAAGCCAGGACTAGAGCCTATGTTATGTTAGTTTGTACATGCCTCATCCTATTTTCACTTACGACCAATTATGTGTTGTTGTTTTTCATGTTTGAAACTTAAAATGGTTTAAAAATATTGGTTCTTGGAATCGATGGTTGCTCTAGATATATAACTTTGAATGTTATTTATAGAAAAGTCTTCGATAATTTGATTTAAATAATTATAAATTTTTTTAATTTACTTCCTATCATATTCATTTACTTAGTATGCATTTTTTTTTTACCATTTGTTTTACTATAATATACATATTTAATATTAATAATTATAATTACACAGTCCCACTATGTATAGGATGATATGAAGAACATGTCTGCTACACGTTATTTTTTTTGAGACTATTTATAAAAACCGTAATATAAAATACGTGCATTGCACGGGTACATTATTAGTTTAATTAATTAAGAGCTTGATTTTAACATGTGGGTCACAAGAAATAATTCATTAATTCTTAGAGAGAGAAAAAAAAGAAGTTTCAAAATCAAAATCAATGATAATTAGATTCTAACAAAATTTTAAAAAAAATTAATTGCAAATATTGACCTAAATAGTTGTGAATAGAAATCTCAATCATAAACTGATAGAACTTCTAAATTAGTAGTTATTTAATTTTTTAACCAAAAATAATTAGTAAAATTAATATTTACAACTTAGTTTTAAAAAAATTATCATGACCTAATCACCTAATTGTTATTGAAAATTTAATTGTAATTCTCCCAATAAATAATTCATCTCACAATCTACTTAACATAAAATATGGGGGAAATCAAAAGCTGTAGATCTAATTGTCTTGTTTGGTATCCATTTCTTGATGGCACGAGAAGATAATGGACAAACCTTTCATATCTTAAAAAAGCCAAATGTTTATTTTCCTTTTATAATAAAAACATTCAATAAAGTGCAACTGTGTTTAATTCTTTGAAATTAATATAAAGTTTTATTTTTATTTTTAATTTTATAAAATATTTTTTTTAAATCTTTAACTCTAACACGATTAATTTTAAATATTAAACTTTTAAATACTAAAAAAATATTATTAAATATTAACATATTAAGCTGAATTTTTTAAAATAATAATAATTGACACAAAATTATCCTTTAAAATTAAAGGTATTAGGATTAATTAAAGAATTGAAAAAAATACTTTATAAAATTAAGAATCTAATTAAAATTTTATATAAAATTAAATAATTAAATGTATACTTTAGTTTAAAAACATTTGAATGTTGTATCTAGTTGGAGACCAAGAATATGGGTGAATGGGTGTGTATTCATTGTTTTGTTTAACAAGTTGAATATCCTCTTAATTAAGATTAATGATAGAGTGAGCGTGGAAGAATTTTTTTTTATAACATTTGTTTCATTTTTCTTTGTTTTATTGTATGCTTGTAATTTTAAATAGCTTTTCCTCCTTGTGCGTTACACGGGGAGCAGCAAAATCAGTCCACAATGTCCATGCCTCAATTATTATTATTATTATTATTATTATTATTATTATTACAGTCTGTTATTATTGTTATTATTATTTTATAACAGTCTATGCCTTAATTATAAATTGTTGAATGATAAATAAAAAAGGATGCACGAAAAACAAAATCACATTTCCTTCTACATTGATTCATAAATACAACAATGCCTCAAAATAACAAGCAACCAACAATCATTCTTCCAACAATACTATTTTAGCTTATCAATTGTGGACTGCTTGGCTTGATCAACAACCTCAATTCGTGTACTTGATCGATACAAAGAATTAGATATTCAAAATTAAATATGAAGCAATTTATAATTCTTCAATGATTTCTTCTTAGCAATTAAAAACTGCTTTGGTCATCTCATTGTACTGTTCAATCCTAAATATAGGAGCTATACAATAATCCATTTATAGAGATTAAAGAAATTATCAGTTAATTTAATTTTCCTAAAACACCCCATTGAATCATTTGCATTGAAATTAACCCATTGAAGGAAACTCCCCTTTATTATATTCAATCAATATGAATAATTAAAAAAAATATAAATTTATGAGACAAAATGATGATATATTACATTTATAACCAAAATAAATCCTTTAACTATCTTCTTTATTTAGGACAAAGAACTGGGCTTAGTTCTTCACTTATTAGTCGATTCAAACTTACGCATTGTTTGGCTTAGTAAAGTGAATAGGGGGAGGGATTTTAATAATCCCTCCAAATCTATCTAATCTGGGAGGAGGATTAAGAAGAGAAAGGAGGACAAATTTATTAAGGGTGTGTTTATATAAATGAAGATTTGAATTTAGTCCTTTAATCTTATTTATAAGAAAGAGTTAAAAGATTAATTTTTATTGTATTTACAAGACGATTTATTATTTTCTTTGTTCATATTTACCTTTATGCACTTGTTAAATGGTAAAAAAAATGATTAAGGATTTTTTTTGTCTTTATTAGAGATAAAGGTAAAAACATATTAAATTTTAAAATAGAGTTACCGAGATTTAAATTTTTTTTATTCTAATAAATATGACCAAAGAGAGTATATTTAAATTTGAACCAAGTTATTTATTTGGATACATAAATAGTCTTTGACCAAATCTATATTTTATTAGAACTTCTTTATAATTTTAAATTTCTTTTAGATCATAACTATTTACAATTCCACTTTTTTTAACTATTTTATTTTCTTCACACTTTCATTATTGATGTCTCTATTAATTAGTCTCACTAGTCCTCTCATTTCTCATTCTTATCTCTCACCAGTTGGTTAATAGAGGTAATCACCTATTTTAATAAACATTTATTATACATTTTTAAATTATTTTTTATAATTTATATTAATAAAAAATAATTAATATCTATTTATATTGATTAATATATAACATTTTAGTTTATTTTTTATTTTTAGATATAATTATTATAGTTAACTGATGTTTTTAAATTAAATAATATAATTTTTTATATAAATAAAAATGGAGGGAATATTTTTAAGAGGCAATGAAGCCCATAAGTAGGGCTGTGCAAAAGTCTCGTAGTCTGGTTTGATCCGGTCCGACCCGTGAAAACTCAGTCTTGTCCAGTCCTATAGGACCAAAAAGACCAAAAAGACAGGGCTGATTTTTCTGGTAAGATCAGACTAGAGACCAAGCTTCTGGACTAAGTGGTTCGGTCTGGTCCTACATAATTATTTTAATATAATTAAAATTAATTAATAAATTATTAATTAATAAGTCTTAAAAAAATAGTCTTTAGTCAGGTCCAGCCGTCCAGCCTTGCACGCCACACACTCTAACTGAAAAAAAATCCTGAACACTATAGCACACTTAGTCTCAGCGTCAGCCACATAGATCTTAGTGCTCAGACCCTGCTGAACTCTCAACTCTCAGCCACTCACGCGTGACTCGACCCTGCTCTAGTGCACCGAAGCCCACCGACCACCACCGTCATTCACGTCGATGACGTTGCACCATCGCTCGCCCTTGCTCTCCACCTTTGATCCTCCTTGCTCTCCTCCAGTGAGCCATACAGATCTCAATGCTTAGACCAGTCGACGGCCTCCGCCCTCCGCCTCCACGCCTTAACACAACTGCAACTGCAACTCGACCCAGATCTCATCCTCTACCTTCACGCCTTGACGCAACGCAACTTGAAGAAGGAAGATACTTGCTTTGCCTAGCTTTGCCTCAGATTTCCATTTCCATTCTCAGCTTCGCCTTGACCAGATCTAGTGCTGCCTTCCTCGTTCTCCTTGTCGTCCTCACTCCTCAGATCTGGTGCTGCCTTTGTCATTCTCCTTGTCGTCCCCACTCCTCAAATCTGGTGCGTTTCAGCGGTTTCAGTTTTCACCATCAGAAATTCATTTTCTTTTTTATTTTTTTGTTTTATATCTTTCTTTTAATTTGCATTTGCAATGATCTGAGTTGTTAGTTACTTATTTGCTTTATGTTCATTGACTTCACGGCTTCACGCACCATAAAGCAATAATGCATATTTGGTGTTTTTATCTGAGTAATTTCTTTTGCAATGATCTAAGCAATAATACATATATGGTGATTTCACGACAATTTTATCTGTAACAAATAAAAGCAAGCACCAGAGTTTATTTAAAAATATAAAATATTTTTTAAAAAAAAAGGCCAAGTGAGTATTGGACTAACAGGACCACTCTCTCAGTCATATGGACCAAGTCCGATCCTGTTAATCTCCGAGTTTTCACAGGACCAGACCGGATTACGGGTTACCTAATCTAATCCTTTTCATGAAAAAGATCAGACTCCGAATTAGGCTGAAATACAGTCCTATCCAGTTCTTTGTACAGCCCTACCCATAAGAGTGATTCAAAAGCATTGGGTGAGTGTTTAATTAATGCTGGGCATGTGAGAAAAGACTAAAAAGAGGGCATCATTAAGACGGCCTTTAAAGCCCATTGACTACGTCTCCATATTTATGATGTGATTATTGCTATCCATCCTCACAAACCTCACCATTCACAACGCAGGTAGGTAGGCTGAGGCTTTTCTTTGGCCCAATTCGAAGGAGTCGGCTTTGCTTCTGTGTCTCTGCTCCTCCTTTGCTCCTCTTCCTCTGCATTAATCTGTGAAAAGTTAAGATCTAATCTTTTTTTATTTTATATTTAGTATAATAAAATATTTATAAAAATTATAAAAAATTATATTGTAATAAATTTGATTATCAATTTAGAAAATCTAAATTTATATTACAAAAATAAATATTTATAAAATAATTTAAATAAATATGCTCATTATCAGTTTAGACAATATTAATTTAATTTGAATAGTCTAATTTAACATCATAATTTTTTAAAATTTCTGTAAATTGACCTATTTTTTATTGAAATCTAGACTATCCATGATCAGATTTATTACAATATATTTTTTATAATTTTTATAAATGTTTTATTTTAATAAATACAAAATAAAAATAAAGATAAAAGAATTAAATTTGAATCGTTCAAGTTAATTTAAACGGTCCAAATTTGCTCTTGGATGCAGAGAAGCAAAGAAGGAGCAAAGGTGACCACCAATTTCACCTACTCACAAACAACATAAATGCATTCAACTCTTTTGCTCCTGACTATGCTTAGTCTCCTTTGGGGAAAAAAAAGTAGTAGTTAATATTTAAAAGAAGCGGACCCTATAATGGAGCTGAGCTTCTTATCTTTTAGAAAATTTCCACATAAAATCAAGTCAATAGAACACCCAAATGAAATATATTTTTAAATAAAACAAAATATCTAAAACAGCAATAAATATGAAAGGAGTATTAGCTTATAATTTAATCGGTAATAACAAATTTAACCTCTCAAACAGAAATTTTTTTTTAATCATTAGAAGAATCTTCAATATGTCTTTTTTACTATTGAAGTGAAAATCTAAAATTCAATTCAAACTAGAAAAAAAAAAGAAAAGAAACTCAACACCCTAACCCATTTGATACGTTAAATAAACGGCGAATATCTAATAGTATGTTCACAATATATATTACTTTTGCATATAATGGAATGGAACTCATGAATTTTCGAGTGCACCACCAGGTAGCTTCCACAAGAAGAAAAGGGAAACATGACTTCAAAATTCCCCAATTCTCACGTCAACTCCATATTCAAACTGATTCCCTCTTCCTCTCTCTCACTCCTTTCACACCACAACCCACAACATAACTGTGCCATGTTATCTAGAACAAAAAAATAAACACTTGGTGGGTGAAACATTTCAGGTTTTTATTATTACGAATAGAACACACATATATATGTAATTGAAGACTATCAGCATATAGAATATTTTTCTTCTTCTCATATTTAAAGCTTATGGAGTGAGAGTGAGAAGGAGAGTGGAAGCAAAAAAGCAAGGGGTAGGACCAACAAATAGGACCTTAAAAGCAACGCTGATGAGAAGAGGATACTCTGTGTCTGTCTGTGTTACCCATACCATCAATCTCCTTTTGCGTTAACCTTTGACAGTTTCACTCTCTGTCTCCCTCTCCATTCTACATGGCTCCACCATTTCTTTCTTTTGACCAAACCCCTTCTTCTCTCTCCCTCTCTCTCCTCTCTTTTCCATCTTTCTCAGATTCTCTCTCACTCTTCCTCCTGTTCATGAATCACACTTGTTCCAAACTGCTTAGCTTAATTAATTATGGTAGGCCTCCCCATTAAATCATCACTGTTAAACGCTCATCCCAACCATATATATATATAGATATATAAACATATCAATCACCAAACCATTAAAAATACTGGTTCAAGGATTCATAATTAATATTATGATCGAATTGTGGTCAGACAAATTATAAACAAAATATATATTTCAATAAACTGATCAAGGCATCAGTTCAATGATTTTTTGTTTCATATGCTCCTCATACTTTTGGATATTTCAAATCACTCATCTTTGCAAGGCAGTTGCATCATGTCTGATCATATCATCTTTTCTCAAGGTCAAGTTGAACTTTTGCAATTTGAAATGTTTGTTGCGTATTGAAACAGCGCTCCCTTTAGTCGTTGGCATCATTCATATTCTAGATTATAATTAAAGCATTTCTTGTTTCAATTAACAGTTGAAAATTAAGTTAAATAATTCTTGACATAATATTAGAATCAGGGCCTGCAATTTAGGTAATGAAGAATTGACCCTTCTTGCTATCTCATATCATCTACAAGATGACGGGGTACCATATAGTTGATACTTCAAGCCTAATGAACTTTCAAGTTTCGAATATGAAAGCACACTAAAATCAGGTCTTAATTTTTGTTTCTTTTGCTTTGATATTCCAAATCGTTTGTAGAAATTAATTTGATTGATTGCTTGCAGGCAATTTTTTTGGACGCATACCTTTTAAAGATAATTTAATTATGGTTGCATGTCTAGGGCTTGGATTTGAGATCTTTGATTAAGCTGGATTACTTTTCTAGCCAATCCAAACACTCATGATTTTGAGTCTACATTTTTAACATATACATATTTGAATTTTCTTGAAAATTGTTACTCCCTCTAATTTATTTTATTAGTCACTTTTTAGGGGAGTGAAGTGATTTACTTTATGAATCATTATATTGATAATAATGTTTTATTTCATAATGAAATGTCTACACTATCTTTAAAAAATAAGAGAGGAAGAAATAAAAAAATATTATATAATTTGTTTATTTTTTGAGGATTATATTTATAATTTTATTAAATTTTATTTTTTATATTTTTATTATATTAGTATTAATAAGGTTAATATAAATAATTTATAAACAAGACAAGAGTAAATAATTCACTTTTTTTTTCCCATCTCCACTGTAAGTTGCTTCCTTACCTATAATTTCTTTGTCTATATATATACACCCTGCCAGGCCATTCAACTGCCCCCTCTTTACCCACTAGCAACTACTCTCTCTCTTTCTCTGCTTCTCCTCTGTTTCTCTCTGTTTATTTTCAATAACCACGAAACGAGGCTCAAATACTGGTTTTTCTGCAATTGATCCTCCCATTTTCCCACTCGCAGATGTCAACAAAAAGCAATAGGGCGTGTTTCAGTCCTGATGTAAATGAGAAACCAACCTTCTTCCTCAAGCATGGTGAGCGAAGTGGAAGAGTATTAGGAAACAGAAAGAGGATAATCGGAAGTTGGACTTTCCGATTGCCAAAAGACCCGAGATTCTCACCGGTGAAATTTCTATTGCGGCTCGGAGCAAAGGTGGCGAGAGCTACTGTAAGGGTTGTTTCCATGAGAAGAAGATCGTCCAGGAAGGTTTCTTCTTCATCAACTTTGGTCAGGTCACGTTCTTTATCAGATCCTACCGATTCACACAGAGCTGAGGCTGTAGAAGATTGCATTGAGTTCTTACACTCTTCTTCCTCCAGGGAGAGACCCTCCAGATGAGTTCTCTGCAAATTGGTGTTAGAGACAATTTTTTGTAAGATTCCAAGGCATGTATAATAGAGAAAAGGGTATGCTTTGTTGATTTGGATTAACATGCTCAGTAAAGATAGGAAAAATGAAAGTTTTGTATCAGTAAAGATTTTTGGGTTCAGTTGGTGATCTTTTGTTGCCTTCGGATTCAGAACAGTCCATCTCGCGCCTTACAAACCTTTTCTTTTCCTTCTTTTACGCATAAAAGTGTGGAGTTTGATGCTGCAAACGTTTGAATGTCAAATTAAATTGCCAGCTTCTTGGTAGTTGGTATAATCACTCGGTTTATTTTCATATTCCTGACTTCTATTTTATTATTTTATCAGAGCTTAAAACATCATATCTTTGGACTAAAGAGGAGGGGATTAGAATTTAACCTACTGAAACTGGAACTCACAAGGGCTCAAATTCAAGCTGAACAATGACATTGAAGAGGCAACATGTTCACGTGCATTGGATAGGAATTATTATTTTTATAAATATCGATGATTAATGACAACAGTTAGATAGTTTGGCTCATTTATAATGATTAAAGTGTTAGAATCATTAGTTGGCAGTAAAACGTGCTCTGTTTTTAAGAAACCTTTCCGTAACACCAACATTTCTTTACAGCTTTAACATTATTAAAAATATATGGAACTTTCCCAATTCCCTCTTCTTTGTAATTAATAACTATAATAAGTTATTGTTTAGAAATTTAAATGATAATATATAAATGAGAATAAAATTGAAAAAAATATTAATTACTTTAACTTTACCTTGTATTAAGAAATTTAAAAAAGGCCTCTAAATTTGTCTCATAATAAGAACCGAGTCAGTATTTCAGAGGACTGGCTAGCTGTGGTAGCTGCCACGTTCGTAACTAGAAGCACCCTGAATTCAGCAGGCTCAAATGCGCTGCCGGTTGTTGTATGTACGTGGGAGACACTCGTGTACAACACATCTATGACCATGCAATGATCAAGATTAAATTTGCACCACCTCACATGTGTAGGCGAAATCTGAGCCATTGCATGTACTTGCATCGTAGCATACCTAAATTTCACTCCCTTTAATTCACTTTATTAGTCACCCTTTAAAAAGCTAAAATGTTTTACTTTACGAGTCATTAAATTGATAATAATATTTTATTTTAAATAAAATACATAAATTATCCTTAAAAAGTGAGAAAAAAATATTATATAATTTATTTATTTTTTAAAAGTTATGTTTATAATTTTATTAAATTTTATTTTTTATATTTTTATTATATTGATATCGATGAAATTAATAAAAATTACTTACAAAATAAGACCGGACGGAGTATTCACATCTCAAGCCTAGAGGTAGGATAGGAGCATTTCCGGGAATCCAGGCCTCGTGTCAGACTTAGGTACTCCAGCTCATACATCTTCCTAATTATCTTCACATACTCACCATAGCTTTTCATCCAACATTGAGTGAATAAGCCACCGCCACCCATACAGTAAAAATCAACCAATATCACCCTTGATATATTCTCTGTATTAGAATGTATTGAAAAATCCCACATTGATTAACTGAAGAATGAATTAAAGCTGCATAACCTTAAAGTAAGTCCCATCAAATTAGTTTAAGCTATTTTGATAAAAAGACAAACCTAATATATACTTCATTCAACGAAGTTCAATACTATTTGGTACGGTTTTGAAGCCTCTGAAACTCCAATGAAGTACCAACCTAGGCAAAAAGAAGAAAATTTAACCTCAAAGTAAATCCCATCAAATTGGCTTAAGCTATTTAATATATACTTAATCCAACAAAGTTTAATGTTGTGCAGCAATCTTTGACCAGAGAAATTTGTCCTAGATGATCCAGCAACCCTGCGATGCAAGTCATGTTCCTCCAGGTTTGGATCGATATCACTGGTGTTTGTTGCCATATGAAAAAGCATAGGAAATAAAGGAGGCAACAGTATCTGCGGGATACCTTGTCTTTTTGTTCAGCTTATGTCGAAAGAACCTCGTTCAGGAAACAGTATCGCCATCGGCATCATCCAGTGGAACAGTTGTAAGCTTGGACGGTTATCTGTAAAGAATTTTAGAATTTCAAAATCTCTGTAACAAAAAGGAAGATGCCAACCAGGCAGGCAATGATAGTTCAGGCAGAAAAAGAAAGAGCTACAGTTCACACGTACGGTAATAATGGTCAATCCAATAGCCATATTTTACTAGAGAAAAATACCAAAAAGAAAGAAAGAAAGAAAGAAAGAAAGTGCCTATCATGATCAAGAATCCAAGGTGAGATTTCAAATTCTTGGATTCCATGACTAGTTTTTTCTCCCGTTCCCTCGGCCCGTAGTGGATATCATGCCCACCGGCCACCAAGGAACTGTAAAGCAAGAAATGGGATACAGATCCTATTGGAGCATCCTAATCAACCCCCGCTAAAATCTGCAAGCACTATAAAATCATCATAGCCTAATGAAAAAACTGAGATTAGAGCAATGAAAACAAGAAAGGATGATAAATGAGCAAAAGCGTTTTACTTGGAACGTGATGCTTGTGCTCATTGAATTGCATTCAAGAAGGGCTGAAGAATCTAACTTTGAAGCAATAAAACAATTTGTATTTGAGGAAAATTAATCTATAATTAAAATTTGTTCCTGTCAATTTCCGTAGGTTTGATATAGGAAACTGAGTTGCCTTATTACCTTCATTATCTATCCTAGAGGGACTTCCATCCTTCTCAGGCAAG
Source organism: Prosopis cineraria (assembly GCF_029017545.1). Classification (NCBI taxonomy): domain Eukaryota; kingdom Viridiplantae; phylum Streptophyta; class Magnoliopsida; order Fabales; family Fabaceae; genus Prosopis; species Prosopis cineraria. The sequence goes on along the minus strand of NW_026556091.1, from coordinate 7,795 downwards.
CAATGCTGATCTTTTGAATCCTTCAGGAATGGAATAAAATTTCACAGGCTGCAAATGCCCCTGAAGGGTTAACCTCAAAACACTTGCAGCGTTTGATATATAGAAATGCTGGTTTTTCAAACACCTGAAATCTATTTTTCAGTTGTTTGAGTGGAACAAATGTGAACAAACATTGACTTTATGTGTTATACATCTCGTACGTAGTAGAAGAATATTAACTGTTGCGTACATCTCATTATTGTAATGTTATACATAGGTATCCAATTCCTTGGGACATCAAGATGCCAATGTACCAAACAGCACCTTGAGAAAATTAGCACAAATAAGATCAACCACCTCTCTTCCTGTGTAAAAATTACCTTAACTTGGTAACGTCAAAATTATACAGGTTCCAAATTCAAAGTTCATCTGCATTTGTCACAGAACAGATATGCTTTAGTGATGACTCCCAATTCCTAATGGAAGACAACTTAGGAGGAAGAAAACTGTAAAGAACATGATAAGCATACCTCTCAAAAGTTAGAGTAGTAGGAAAAGGGGAAACCAAAATCCTCACCCGTGCTTAAATTGCGGCTGCTTTTTGGTTTTGATAAAGTTGCCACAGGGAAGAATAATTTCAGCTGCAAATGCAAAGGTGACGCAGGCAGCAAGAGCATGTTATAGTGATCTAGGCATATAGATTGAAAATAAAAAATTGTGGTGAAAATTAAATGATATCATGAAGAAGTTCTGAGTACTTTCAAAGACAGTTAATACGCCTGTATCACTTTTCAAAGACAGTTGATGAGTATGCAGCAAGGACATAGAACTGCACAACAATTTCAAAAGGACAACTGAAACTTCAGATACTCTCATGAGTGGGTTTGCTAACCATACAAAAGGCATGCTATCATGAATCAAATCAATTTAGAAAGCAACTTGGTGCTTTTCTTTTTCTTACAAAGTACCACTATATTACTTTGTATATCTAGTTGGCTCATGATTCCCTTTACAAGACTTGTTGAAATGATATTAGAGGATTTTGTCATTCTTTTTTAGCAGATATTACTACATCTATGAATTGTGGAGATGCAGCTTTCCATGTCACCAGTCATATGGTATTAACCTTTAGGTTTGTAACTTTCATTTTAAGTGTTAATCAAAAGTCTGAAAAAACAATTTATTGTTCCTTCTTTATGTACGCTGCAAAAAATAACTGGAAAGGAAGGATGAAGGAGATTTAGAAAAATCCTTTTGCATTTGTCAAACTAAGTTCCCACCATATAAATTTCCCACAGAGCAAATCTGACATTATAGAAGGCTTGTGCGTTGTCTTCTAAATATTTGTGAAAGAAACTTCCCTCCTTCCTTAGAAACATGGGCGACATCAATTAAACCTGCAAGGATTAACCAAGTTGGAAGCAATCTAGCATAAGATTTAGTAATACTGCCAAACTTAATTGTGAACTGGTGTGCGATACAAAGAATGAAAAAAGGGAGAATAACATTTGGGTCCTTGTAAGCTAGTTAGTGACACTTTGGTCCCTTGAACGCATGACCCTTTTGAGATTGACAACTATGACAGACTATATTAACAACATCATTTTTTTTTTTTTAGTAGGGACAAAGTTTGGATCCAAATGTCATTCTTTCATGAATAATTAATTCAAAGGGGTCCATATCATCCTTATTAGTTGTGAAAATAAGCCAATTGAAAATGTAGAGTGAATATCAATACGCACATGTTTTACTAGTGAATAAACAGCAATGTTATTAGAGACTGATCAAATTACCAGGACCAAAACCTTACTGCTTCTTAGGATCTCAAACACGTAAAGCATGCTAAGAGGGAGCAGTAAATTTGAGGTTGAAATTCAAACGATGGAGGAGCATCGAATGTGTAATTGTTAAATGACTCGAACAATGAAATTCTTAAACACAGATATGTATGTTTCAGTAGTGAACCCTAATCCAAATTTCCAATAGCTTCTCTCCAAAATGTTAACTTATCCACCCAACCCAATAGCAAAAGAAAAATAAAAAGAACCAACAACATCAGCTCAGAGATCTTCACTCAAATTTAAAGGGAAAGGTTTTGATCACCCACATACATTATATTCAATATAAAATCTATGAGAAGTCTTACTATTCATAACTAACGTGGTTTACCCAAGACTCTATGTAAAGAACAAAGCCTACAATCTAGTTTCTGAAGCAGATCAAGATTCATGACACGTGCACTGTTCTCAACTTTTACTTTCACTTAATTGAGTTATTATGAAATAATTTAGGTAATATTAAAAAATATACACGCCAGCATTATGGGCATAGTTATGTCTTCCAGAACCTGGATAACATCTCCGGTTGGAGCCATGGACTGCAAATCAATAGCTGCAATAACTTCATGATCTTTAAGACACCTGAGTTGCAAGAAATAGACATGTTTCAATGAAACACGTAATGATGAAATGTGAAATGGTTCGAGCATGTAAAGGAGAGTGCAGGACAATTAACTCAAAACCTGTCAGATTCAGTTCTTTTTACAGTTTCAATGCCACCAGTTTCATATAATTACTTATTTATGTAACTTAAATCAAATTCTTGCTAAGATTAAAGGACACTATTATTCAACTTACCCTAAAGAGTGTAACAATCTCTCTCTCTCTCTCTCTCTCATTGAGTACATAATGGACAGCACATATTATATTTTAGATCCATATAAAGCACATTCATGTAATGTTGACATCCACATTGAAATCATTTTTTAGTTAAAGGATAACAAATAAGATTTTCAAAGAAAGAATCATAGTGAAGATGCCATAGATCACTCAATTTCCAACATGCACAAAGATGACCCCATTATGTAACTTACTATTGAGAAAGCAAAACATATTTTGTTAGACATGCATTTATTCAGCTTACATAAAATGGTTGAACTTATTTTAAAAGAAAAAAACTATTATCACCTCCAATAATGGATCATTTGCTTCCTTTGCAAGATCAGCAAGATCAGAAGTTCAAAGGTCAACTGATATTTGTAAATTAAATGTGACTCATCCCCTGATACAAATGATCTTCCAAAAAAGTCAGGAAAGCACCATGGCAGAAGGAGAAAATCAAACTCAAGTGCCAAATGAGGATTTAATTTCCTCTCTGCATCATTTCAATCCGTTTTCCTTTCAGATCCAGCCCAATTCAGATCTGTTTCCTTGCCAATTAAATTTTAGATTTCCCTAATCTCACAACCGTAAATGAACATTCCACATATTTTCCCTAATTTCCATCAAATACCAGCATTATTGATCACAGGTACAGTTTGCTTTCTTGGAGTAGCACCTTTACTCAATTGTCAAGTGCTGGACTACAAAAATTTGCGCTAACCCCCTTCAAGAATAAGAAATAGGGAAAGCTTGTTCATCAGTTCTACAAACCTTTCATACTGTCTAAATCTTGCATACACTGATAGAAGGAACCGGAGAAATAAATTGGCAAGACATGATAGAAGGCATCGTTGCAGCGATACTAATATAGATTATCATCTTCAAAGGGCATTTTGCCATTGCAGATGAACAAGAACAAGTCATAAAACAAAATAAGACCACATCTCTTGAAATGAAGGCCTTGGAATCAATAAAAATTGCCAATGTAAATTCAATCACCAGAGCCGGAACCCAGCTACTAGAGGCAGCGCGTAAAATGTACCGCAGAAGGCATCCTTTATTTTCAAGAAACTAATAAAGTCAAAGGTTTCCAGTACGGAGTGTAAAGCAAAACAAACGCGTTGGTAAGTATTTGCTAGTGAGTGATTAATTTAAATTACATCCAATGGTTTCATATATCAAGGTTCAATCAGATTCCTATTCTAAAATACAGGTCAGAGGGAAAAATCATTTATGCATCAAATGAAAAAATAAAAATAGTCAGCAACCTTCAAATACGTTGAATTACTCACAATCTATTTGAATGAGCTTTAGGACACCTCGAAACTTCTTCCCTTTCCCAGTAAATGCCCAGCAAGAGAACCCAGAAAGAGTAAGAAAGCGTATTCTGGTTTATCCCACACATACCTTCCTATCCCTTGAAGCTCTGTTCATGGTTTATCCCACATAGATAGCAATTTCAAGAACAAAATCACTGACACGAAGAACGGATTCCAAATTAGACGAGGTTTGCCAAGTCGGAAACTTGTAATCGTTACATTGCAAGTACTCCGTTCATTTTTCCCTCAGGAGTCAACAATCCACAAGTAATGTGAATGAAATGCGTTTTATGGTTCTTCAAACCATTACATGCAGAGTTTGAAACAGAGATTTCCCAGAAAAAAATATAAATAAATGCAATCTCCAGTCTGGCTATAGCATATCATGACGTTTCAACTTTCACGTTTATCGTTTACTTACTGTGGCTAAAAAGTTGTTTATTACTTTCCAAATTTTATTTTTCAAATAAAATATTATATATATATATATATATATATATATATAGCTGTACAAGTAAAAAAATCTTTTTTTACTTTTCCACATAACATTCTGTCTTTTCCTCAGACACAGACCAGCAGGTTTCCTGGGAAATGATTTATTAATTTTTAGGAGCCATTGCAGGGTGGCCTGTGCTATGGGACAAAATTGAGCAAATGACCTTATTTTTATAATTTATTATATTTTATATTATAATTAATTTATTATATTTGTCATATATTCATGATAAATTTTTTATATATCAATAATAAATTCTTTATATATTAATGTGAATTGATCACATTTTTAATTTTTAAAAATTTAATCTATATTTTTTAAATATAAGATTTTTTTTGGGTCAATTAGCCCATTTATCCTAATTTTTGCCCCTTTCTCCCCAGTTTCCCAACAGATATTCTTACATCAACCGTCTTTTAAAACTTCAAAAGAGTGATTGGTTAATTTCTTTAAACTTTATGGCTTGAAAAGCTAACAACTACAAGTATCCATATTTTCTTATTATTTCTGGTGAAAAGATTTTCTTATAATTTATATAGAGTTTTCCTTTTTAATCTTTGATCAATTGCTACATTTTATAGAAAAGGTCCTATTTTGCATTTGTTTATTTTATCTACATGAAACATTTTTGTTTTTTATCCATAATCTGATCTATCTGCTGATGCCATTTGGACAAACGATTTTGCTACAAGCAATTCCACAAGATAGCAACGAAGAGCCGTGGAACATAAAGCACTCGACAGGGAAGCGTGTTGTGGGTTGATTTATGCATTCATAAATATAGTTTCGAAAACTTGAAACGTTAAAAGGATTTTGAAAATAGCATCACACATACACATATCTAATTTACGAAATCTTACAAAATGTGTTTTATAATTGACTTTGAATTAAATAACTAATTATACATTAGAATGCATTACCGTATAATTTTGCATGATTAATGAACGGGTGGGAGTTTACTCTAAAGGTAATAATTTTATATGGTACTATTGACATCATGTGTGGCTTTGGTGTTCGATTATTATACTAGCAACTTTATTATCACCTACAAATGTGTGAGCCATAGCATTACGACATCCTAAATATTTAAAAAGGAGGAATTTATAGTTTGAAAATGGTAATAACACTTTCAACCAAATTGCTTTTTATATTAGGTAAGTTAGGACTAGTCTAGTCATATAGATTTGGTCCAATATGTTGTTAGTCTACAAATTCAGTTAGAGGTAGTTGATTATGTTTGAATGAATAGTAATTATGTGTGTTATATTTTATTGACAATTCTTGTTTATTGTGAACATATGATTTATAGTTGTCCCACTTGCATGCTTTATTTATAGTTTGATTTGTGGACAGATAATTTAGATTATTTGGTTACTGAGATTTTGTCTCATCCTCATGATTACTATTTTACAGGCAATAGCACTGGTAGGAGCCAAGGGGTAGAGCCAGGCAAGGAGTAGTTTCATACTGCTTTTTGTAGTGCCTTGATTATGTGTAATATGTAAATAATATGTATATATGTATGTACATGTGTGTATGTTGCCAACTAGGATTTGTATATAATTTTGAATGTACTTGCATGATGTGTTTGTTGAAATTGCATTTTAATCGAGATACTGTTATGAGTTATTGTTATATCGTGGGCTAAAATGCCACTGCAAGGACATATTGATAGATAATTGCTTTGGTTATGTCATGAAATGGTCAATTTCTCCAGTGTGTAATGCCTCAAGCATTTGATCCCATTTTAAGTGATTGGGATTTTTAAATGGCCAAAATTTGTGAATTATATCATTGCATGTATAGCTATTCAAATAGGTGTTTAATGTCCACTGGATGTGGTTTGAGCCTAGTTTGAGGCTAATTGCAAATGGTTAGGTTGCGGCACACTTGACTACCTTTTACTTTTGAAAAAGTGATTGTTTTGCAACCAGGTGTCCAGTTTTAAAATGAAATGTCATTTTGAAATGAAACCAGTATTATTAGTTAGATAATTGAATAAGTTTTTTATAAGTACTTGAATCATTCTAATTGAACATCGGACAGAGGAACAATGTACTTTAGAAGTCTACCTTTGGATGTTACCATGACATTGTCATGAAATGCATTGTTTATCGTTGCGAAAAGCGTTACATGCCATAGCTAAGGGAACCGTGGTACTTGACTGCCACATTAGTGCTTATATTTTTCATTGAAGTTAGTGATTTTTTTAGTGATGTTTATATTTTCATAACTAGCCTTGGAACATTTCAAAAATAAGTTTTATGTTATGACAGCATTTACACTTCAAAGTTTGGAATATTATGAAAAAATCTATTTTCAAGTGAGGTTTTATGTTTTCACTAGTTATAATAGTAATATTTGTAACATCCTGAGTTTTAATTCCTTAATTAATTAAACCTAATTAAGGTAATTAAGTAAGTTAAAGTGGTGTGTGGCCAGAGAGGTTTAATAATCATATTTGGTGGTATTTCGGCCCTAGTTATGAGTTCGGTATTGAGGCGGGCCACCTGAGCATTGAAAGGAGAAGAAAAGGAAGAGTTAAAATTGTTGTGCCACACGCTACGGCGCGTAGATCGTTCGCCGCGGTGTACAGCCATTTTTGAGCAAGAAAGGACCTCTCTGTGCCATGTGCCGTAATGCGTTGTGCGTCCACCGCAGCGCATGGCCATTTTTTATAGTTTATCAGACTCAAAATGAGACAGAAATAGAGAGAAGAGGAAAGAAAGAAGAAGGGACACACTAATGCTCTATTAGGGTTTGCTTAGGGACGACTTTTGAGAGTATTTTGAAGGCTACAAATACCTAAAGTAAGTATCATATTCATTAATCTTCACATTTCTTCCACATTTATGAGTTTATGGTTGGGACTTGATAGTGGAAGTGGGATTTCGGTCTATATAAGTTATGAGTCTGAATTTATTGACTCAAATAGAGCTAATGAGGGTAGATTAGAGTATCTAAATTTAGGTATAATGAGTTTTGGTGTCTTGGGTTGTTAGGCACTATTAATACCCGAAAATCCCATTTATTATGGTGGTTGGAAGTTTGTGATGTCATTAATAGGGATTTAATGGCTTATTAATGCTATTGGAGGCTAAAGGTAATTATTTAAACCAATGGTTAGACTCTACCTCTTGTAAAGTGAAGGTTGACCAATTTAGAAGTAGAGATTGAGGGTTCAAATGTTTGAGTTTTGTTATATTGATGGAAGTCAACTTGGTTGATTGTAGTTTTGGCTCTTGGTCACCTATTGGAGTGGAATTCAAACTTGAAAGCTAGTTGATTTAAGGCTAAACCTTTGACTTCTCAAAAATTGAGGTAATTGAGAAAAAAAAACT
>NW_026556090.1:0-42307 GCF_029017545.1 Prosopis cineraria | reverse complement strand
AACGAATGACAAATTTATGATTATGTACAGGACGGTCAGACAAAGTAATGAAATCATAGAAGTAGCAAAGAAACTCAGTGACGATCCTGATCATGGGAATGCTGGTTGCTGTAAGGGCATTTTCCTGATTTAAAGTCACGACATCAACTTAGTAGAAAGTAAAGAAAAGGCTGGGAAAGTTGTTGAAGTAATGCAAGGAAAGATAATATTCAACCACTTGGATACTTGGCTACTTAGATGGAGTAGGTTCCACTTCTGCTACAAGTAGTGAAAAGCTTGAATCAAGAAAGAAAATGAAGGAGGACACTGTGTTGGCTCTAAGAGACCCAAAGCCGAATAGGGGTCTTTAGGCTTGGCGGAGTGGGAAAAACCACCCTAGTTAAAGAAATTGATAACAAGTTGAAGATGACAAGTTATTTGATGAAGTTGTTTATGGCTAATATATCTCAAAGTCAAGAACTGAAAGAATTCAAGGTGAGATTGCAGATTTTCTAGGTCTTTGTTTTGAAGAGATGACTACAGTGGAAGAGCGAGTCACCTTTGCCAAAGGATTAGAAATGAGAAAGTATTCTGGTCATATTGGATGATCGTTAGACAATACTTGATTTAGACATCTAGGAATTCCTTTGAAGGATCACAAAGGTTGCAAACTATTATTGACTTCTAGGAGCCTTGATGTATTTAAAAAAATGGAGACTCAAAAGGATTCCTTGATTGACATCTGAAATGAAAAAGAAGCTGGGAAATTGTTTGAAAATATGGTGGGACATCGTTAAAGCTGTTAGTTTGGGTGATGTGGCAATCCAATGACCAAAAAATGTCAAGCTTGGCTGTTCTTATTGTGCAGTGGCAAGAGCATTAAAAGATGAAGATAGTATTGATTCTTGGAAAGATGCCTTAAACCAGCTACAAACTATTGATAAGGAAGGAATGAATGGGATAACTTATTCGGCTTTGGAGTTTAGTTACAATCATCTTGATGGTGATGATGTGAAGGCACTTTTCTTGCTCTGTGGATTACTAGGTTGTCAAAATGATGTTGAATACTTGTTAAAATGTTTCATGGGGTTGGGCATATTCAAGCAAATTTATACACCAAAATATGCAAGAATTAAACTTCACGAGTTGATTAGTTCGTTAAAGGCATCTTGTCTATTGCTCTAAACAATTCAAAGAAGAATGTTCAGATGCATGACATTGTGTGTGATTTAGCAATCTCAATTGCGTCAAGAGATAACCATGTTTTCAAAATTATTGGAAGGGATGATGAGTTAAAACATGGCCATCAAGAAACTCTCTCAAAGATGCACTCAAATCTTCTTAGAATGTCATATTCGTAAGCTTCCTGAAGGGTTAGAATGTCCTAATATTGAACTATTTCACTTGTTTATCAAGAATCAATCTTTAAGTGTACCGATTATTTCTTTGAGGAAATGATAAAACTCAAAGTGTTAGATTTGACTCATATGCACTAACCTTCATTGCCCAAATCTTTTCAATCACTCATTGACCTTCAAAACTTTGTTTGGATCAATGTGCTTTGGCAGACATGACCAACATTGGAGCTTTAACCAGTTTGCGAAGAATTCTTAGCCTTTACGAATCATCCATGATACATTGCCTAGTGAATGAGGGCAATGGACTCATCTTAAAATGTTGGATTGACCATTCTAGAATTGAAATCTTCCCTTCCAACATTTTATCAAAATTGATCGAATTGGAGGAATTGTATCTGGGCAATACCTCCATCAAATGGGACCTAGAAGATTCATTGAAAAGAATAAAAATGCTACCCTTTCCGAACTTAAGCATTTGACAACCTAACTGCTTTAGAAATTCAAATTAAAGGATCTTGGTTTTTACCAGGAGATTTAAGTTTGAGAAGCTAGAAAGATACAAAATATTTATTGGAGATGTGTGGGAATGGTCTGATAATTATGGGGTTGCCAAGATGTTGAAGATCAAGCTTGATACTACTGACATTCATTCAGAGCTTTGGATCAAAGAACTTATTGAAGGAGCGGAGGATTTATAATTTGATGAAATAAATGGTATCTCCAATGTGCTTTTCGATTTGAATGGAGAAGGGTTCTTTTGTTAAAGTACCTTCACATCCAAAATAATGATGAAATCCATCACATCATCAACTCAATAGATCAGAGAAATCAAAGTCATGCTTACTTCCCAAACTTCGAGACACTAACACTTTAGAATATCAATAACTGGTAAAGATATGCCATGGCTCACTTACGATTAAATCATTTGCAAAAACTCAAATCCATCAAAGTTAAATGTTGTGACCAATTGAGGTATCTCTTCCCAGTTTTGATGGTCAATGCTCTTTACCAACTTGATGAGATTGAAGTTTCAGAATGTAGTTCTATGAAAAAGATTGTGATTCTAGAACACTCTTTCTAAACTCAGTGACTTTTGATTTTTATTCATTGCGATCGTTGACATTATGACATTTGGTAGCTGGGATGAGTTCTACTCTGATGAATTGACATCTACAAAAAACCAAAAAATTTGGGTAGTAATGTTCCAAAACCTTTTTTTAATGCCAAGGTATGTTCTTCCGTTCTTGATTTATTCATATTTTATAGGATAAAGGTATATTTTTGTTCCTAAATATTCTTTGAGGAGCAACAAGCACCCTAAACAATTGATTGAAGCAATTTTGCTTTTAAAGTAATTAAAACAAAGCATTTTTATCTTGCCGTTAAATTTCCTTACTATCAATGTTGGAGTCCCACTTAGCATAAATAGTAAAAGCAAAAATGCTCTATTTTAATTACTTTAAGGGTAAATTGCTCTAACTAATAGTTTAGAGTATTGACTGCTCTCTTGAAGAATACTTTAAAGGCAAAAATGCACCTTTACCCCTATTTATATTATATTCTTCTTCGTCTGTTAATTTTTTTAAATAATACTATACTATTAAATTAATGTGCCAAGCATTATTATAATATATGAGAGCATTGATAATGTCTTATTTCATAAAATATACTTTATTTTTATTTTGATCGAACTAGTAGTGAAATTTAATACATATATAACATTGTGTAAGTAAATCTTACATGTGCATGATGCTAGCTTTTGGACCAAACAAAACTAACAAAGAATTATTGTTCATTTGGTCAATTCTCAATATTTTTATCATGGCCATGTATACAATTATATTTGTATTTTGTTTACCTTATACCACAATGAAAATAATAATTTTTTTTGACAGGTTAAGTTTTCCAATTTTGAGACTCTAAATTGTGTTCAATCAATGTGGAAAGAATTTGGGATGATCATCAACTTTCAGCCACCAATTCTTTTACAATTTGGCTATCCTGAGTGTTGAAGATTGTAGCGGCATAAAATATTTTTTCTCATCTTCTACGGTTGGCAGCTTTCCAAACCTTAAACACCTTGAAATAAGCAAATGTGATATGATGGAGCAGTGGTGATGCTTCGAAGGGCAAAAATGGCATTGCGTTAGAAGAGGTAATATGATATGAGAATCTCAAATGACATGGTGCTGGCGCACTACTGGTCCATGCAAGAATTTTTGAAGCATTTTATCATGTCTATCAAATAAATGTTTAGTCATTAACATCAAATATTTGCATTTGTGTATAGGTAGTCTAAATCATTTTTGTCATTCGTAAACATGTTTCATAAGTAGTGCATTAATTGTATAATAGGCCCGCTTCTCGAAATTGGAGACCATTGCAATCAGCAACATGAAAAGCTTAAAGAAAGTATGGCATTTCAATTCGACAGGTGAAGACTTTGAGGTTGAAGACTTTGGAGGTGAACAACTGTGAGAAGCTTGAAAATATTTTCCCATCTGATATGCAGAAAACATTTGGAAGCTTGGAGACACTCAAGGTGAGCGATTGTCATTCAATGGAAAAGATATTTGAATTAATAGACAATGAAATTACTAGTGAAGAAGAGGATACAGCAACACAACTGAAGGAGCTCCATCTACTTCGTTTGCCAAATTTGAAGCAAATAAGGTGTACAAATCCCCAAGAAACTCTTGGCTTTCATGATCTACGAGATGCACAAGTCGAATACTGCGGAAAATTAGAATATATATTCCCATTTTCAATAGCCACAGATCTTCTTCAACATGAAAAACTTCGGATCAATGCAGGTGGAAAATTGTAGCAAAGGAGGGAACTGTGGGGAAAGACCTATATTTGTTTTCAACGTTTGCAATCCTTGGTGGTTTGGCACATGCCTGAACTTCATGGATTCTAGGATGGAGATCACAGTTTAAATTGCCCGAAGCTGAGGGGATTGCAAGCCTTTAGCTGTGATAAATTGGAGTTATTTGAGGTACGGCGCAGATTAAGTAACCAAAGACAAAAATTTTCGGACTTCATGCAGAAGCCTCTTTTCATAGTTGAAGATGTATGGATCACAGAACATTTCTTTGCTCAAAATCTCTAACTTGCCACGTCATGTTTTTTCTTTTACAACTTTAAGAAGGTATGAAATATTTGATAGAAAACAAATGTCGCAAGGTTTGAAGTTGGGGAAAGAACTTCCTGATAGCTCACTTTGTTTATATGTAATTTTTAGCTGTTTAATTTTAAAACGTTTTCTGGTCTTTTTGGCAATTAACTTTTACAGCTTGCCACTGTACAATACCAAGTTCATTTCTTTTAAACATGGTTCTATTTTATAGCAACCTAATCATTTTCTTTGCTTGACAAAGCTATATACTAGGACAATGTGTTTGTACAAATTTTGTTATCGAGGGTAAGCTGGATGCTTAATTTGTCCTTTCATGTGTAGAATATCTTAGTCATCAATTATTTGATATTATAAATTATGGAATTACTTGAAATATTTTTTGGAGCTTATTCATTTCACATTTTTGTGCAGTGCATGGGTACGCTGACCAGTTTAATCTAAAATGCATCTATTCTAGTTGTTATTTTATACCAACCGTCCTTATTAGAAATTCAATAAAAGGTTGAAATATTTGTAATAACAAAATATTTTAAGAAAAATGAAAAATGTATGGTAGTTTAGTCATTAATATTGTAATTAGTTAGGATTCGGGTAACGAGGAATATGTTGTTGTCGTGTACAAATATCCTTTGTATATTATTTGTATACTTGTCATTCTTGTATTGGTTTTTCTATAACCTCTTGTATTATGTACAGTAATGAAAGGAGCCAGCCTTGCTCACCTCGTTTTTTGATCATTTTCATTCTTGTGCCTGATTTTCATTCTTCGGTGGGATTTTTGGAAATGTTAGGGGCAAAATGAGAATTTTGGACAGTCTAGGGGTCAAATGGAGATTCTGGAAGAATGAGGGCGTCAAACTGCAATTTATGAAAAATATAAGGGTCAAGATAGAATTCAGGTAAAACAAAGGGGCAAAGTGTAATTTTAGAAAAGTTTAGTGGTAAAAATGGAATTTTGAAAATATTAGGGTCAATATGAAATTTCATAAAAGTTAGGGACAATATGGAATTACTGAAAGATTTAGAGCGAAAATGTAATTTATGGAAATATGGTTGACTAGGTATAGTGACACGGCCGAAAGTGACATGTGGCAAAGAACGATTGGATGACCTGGCGTTTGACCGGTCAGAGAGATGATGTGGCAGATAACATCATCGTCATCTACCTTGGAATGGCGCATGCGAGGACGACGTCAGTGTGTGTTGTTCTGGCAAGGCGCGTGGGGGTGCGTGAGGAATTTGCCGGTGATGGGGAACCTCATGTTCCACATTTTCGAACCTCCTGAGCGTAATAGTGATGTTAGTTTCTAGATAAAACGTTCGAAATGTAGGATTCGAACAGGTCAAGGACTCTTCCTCTGAGCTGCTCTCCCGTCCAACGTAGTTCCTCAACTCTACCTCACTCTTTCGCTCTCTAGACCAGCTCTGATACCAAAATGGCATAGAAACTAAATAAAAAGTGAAAACTCTTATTTTTATTTCAAGTCTAAATTCTCTTACAATAAAGCGAGTCTTATTTATAGTGTTAGGAATCTAAACTAAAACAGGCAAACAGCTAAAACATTACAAATGTAAATGCTGGACATTTTATTGGCTTAATGAAGGGGTAACGGAACACGTTAGCTTCATTTCTGTAACTCTCGTGCTTCAGTTTTTTTTTTTGTCCGTTTCAGTCCGTTTCACAATGCCTAAGCCAAATCATGCTTCTTAAGATATCAACAATATTATAGATACATAATCAAGAAAAACTCTCCTAATGGGCATTTTATTGAACATTTTAGATGCATTCCATTCTAAGCTCAAGTCTAGGCTCTTCTCTCTAAATCTCATTCCAATAGTTTTTCCATAAATTTTCCTTCACCATATGCTAAAATAGCCACTATATATTCTTCAAAACCCTCTTCACTAACATCTCTCAGCCCAATCCCTTCATCTTTAACCCAATCCTTTGCTTGGCCCATCCAATTCATCCCTGTATATATTAGAAAAATCTTATAGATCACCAAGTGAGTGTGGCATAGATAACAGCTATCTGGGCTCCTTAAGAATCACTACAGAGTTTGATTCTTGGAGGTGTGTTTGGAGAGTATCGCTTGAGAGAGGACAACTTAACCCTTTAAATGGTGTTTAAATTTCTCGAGGGATTAGTCTCATGGCTATGGGCTGTGGGGTTACCTTGAAAAATAAAAAAATATATTTTGAGTCCTCTAATATTAGAGAGAGCCTAGTCAACTCAATATTAAAATTGGTGTAAGAAAGAGGCAATCTGTATCCTGATGGCTAGAAACAAATTGAGAAAAATGTTTGTTCTAAGCCTTAGGATGCAAATTACCCATACTGTCTCTTCCAAGAAAGGTTCATATTATTTTTGAGTAACTAAATATTGAGTAGACAAGACTAGAGAATGATGCTTAAGTATTAAGTATTGAGGTAAAGAGCTGTAGACAAGACTAAAGAATGATGCTTAAGTATTAAGTATTGAGGTGAAGACCTAGTTGTAGTTTAGTCTGACATAATTAAGAGAGTAAATCTACCCCCTTTTTTCCCCTTTTTTTGGTATCTCAAGGTATTGCCACAGTTGGCAGTCATGAAACTAACCCCTCAAGAAATCTGAGCACCATTTAAGGGGTTGTCCTTTTCCAAAAGATACTCTCCATACACACCTCTAAGAATTAAAATCTAGAATGATGTTTAAGCGCCCTAAATCGCTAACCATGTGTGCCACACACCCACTTGGTTTTTTTTCCCTTTTTTATATGTGCAGTATAGTTTAATTCAATTGAAGCATGATATCAATGATTACCTAGCCTTGAGTATGATTGGGGAGAATCAAATTTTCTTAGCACCATTTTGTGACAGGTGAATCATTTTTAGTATTAATCAAATTTGAATTTTTTTTAATCAAGTTGTTTTTTATTAACATATGCTAATATGTGTGTGTATGTTTTTGTGTGTGCGCGCGCGCTCATTGTGACAGGGCTCATTGGATACTATTCATGCTCAACCCATATAGAGGCATGATGTGATAGCTTGATCATATTAGAGGCCATCCAGACAATCAGAAACAAATCATGTTAATGTTTAATAAGTAAGTTAAATAATTTCCTTGCATGTGTGTAAATTATTATGTTAGTGTAAGTTTTATATAAAGTTTCATATTGTCATGTGTGTAGGGTTGTCCACTTGTTCAGAAGCCATAGAGAGCTACCTGTAATTGGAAACTCTAATGCATATAAAGATGCATTTGATTGGAGGATAATTAAGGTATATATTTACCCTCAATATTTATTTCATCAAATTAATTTTATTATACTATAACTAATTTTATTTTTTGGTTTGATGATCAAAAGCGTCCTAGGCAATGTGACAAGGTTGTTGATTGCAATAACAACATCATGAGATACATGAAGGACATTATCAACCATATGCCAATTGATGGAGTTTTTCCTTACCAAATATGTCTCCTATATGTACTTTCTTAAGTTTAATTAATTTAATAATTTACATTATATTATACATATCACTTAATTTACATTAAACTTGATTTACGTTATATTAACAGTACTTCTAGGATTCATATTTAGAGGAATAGTCTAGCTCAAATTGATGAAGTCCTTAAAGAATTGGCTGAGTTTACTCAAGCAATGGGTGCAAAACAAATAATCACAACTATGCATTTTACTACACCCTCATCAATTTTGTTTTAGTATATAGTTTCTTTATACTTTTTCAAAATAAGCATTCTTTGGCCAAATTAAGTTTTTGGTAACTTTGGCCTTTTAAAGTCGCAATATGTTACACTTTTGGCAAATTTTCCCTTATAATTGCTTTAGTGTTTAGGCACTTTTTAAGAAGCTTGAAGTATTTTTGAATAGATTTTAGAAGTCATAGCTAGGTTTGAATAATGGATTCAATTGCATTTGAATTTTGGTTGAAACTGGATAATTCTATTACTGGTTCGGTTTTTGATATTTGTGTATGGTGTTTTGTAGGGGTTGCTCAAAATGCAACCCCTCAATTAGAGGAAAAAAAAAGCACAAAACTATTTACTAGTTATTTATAAATAACCACTGAATAGTTTCTGACAAATCCTCTAGCTTTTAGACCAAAATAAAGGAAAACTATTTAATGGTTTTTCTAAAATAACCATTGAATATGGAAAACTATTTAACAGTTATTTACAAATAACCACTAAATAGTGTGTAAACACATTCGTTACACTTAATTCTTGTAAAAATTATTCAGCAGTTTTTTGAAAATAACCATTATATAGATCTAAACTATATATCGGTTGACAATCGCTGTATAGTTGACCTAGACTATATAGCAATTGAAAACTGCTATATAGTTGCAAATATAACCTCTAAATATAGGTTATTTTTAGTAGTTGTTGGATTATTTTTGTCCAAGGCTGTGGGAGCTTCAAGGCAATTAAGACAATTGCGTAGGGCCCCAAAAAAATTTCATTAATATCCTTAATATGAAGGGATAGGTATTTGTACAATTTTGTAATAAATGCTAAATAAAAAAAATAAAGCCCCAATTTTTCTCCCTGAAAGAATGAAAACATTTTTACATTCCCAAAATAATATTTAATTATTAGGTTAGCCTTAATCTAGTCATTAATCATTATTTATTCTCTTTCTACATACTACAATTATCTATATTTTGTAAGATCTTTTAATCCACATATATGCACATATATGTTGCTATAAATCATTTAAAAGGTTTTATTACTTATTTAAAGAAAGAAAATGGCTTTGCATCTACTTTGGAATTTACAATATATATATATATATATATAGCTACCGAAATGAACATAAATCCTAATTTTTGTGAAAAATGTAGAATCATAAGAAAAAACATTTTAATGAAAGTATTAGTGATGAGATCATACATTCAGTTGAAGATTCTTTTCATAATGAATATTTTTTATACATTTTAGATCAATCAATTTCTTCTACTGAGAGTCAATTTGAACAATTTTTAGAATATAAAATCATTTTTGGTTTTTCATTTGAATCCAAAAAATTTAAAATTTTGGATGATGATGAATCAAAAAAATTTTGTATTAATATTGTTCTCAAGTTTTAATGACAATTATGATCTTGATGGTTTTGATTTATTTTCATAATTAAAATTTTTGAGAGAAATATTAATAAAAGAAATTAACACACTAGTTGAAAAATTAAATTATGTCAAAAGATTAGATATTTTTTCAAATATATTTATTGCTTATAGAATAATAATGCCTGCAACAGTTGTCACTATAGAAAGAAGTGTTTTAAAATTAAAATTGCTCAAATTCTATTTGAAATTAAATATGTTACAAGATAGATTGAAATAATATAGTCGACCCCACCTAGTGGGATAAAAGCTTGTTGTTGTTGTTGTATAGATTGAAATAATAATAGCATAAAAGTTTGGTTTTATTTTGTTGTAAATTATAGGAAAATTTGTTGTGTTCTCTTTTGTCAATTTTTTGTGCCCTTTACTGTAATTGTTTTTGTACCCTTTCTTGTAATTTTTTCATTTATTCTTACATTAAGATTTTTCTTCTTCCTTTCGTGCGAAAGCAGAGCATTCCACTTCTCTCTTCTTCTTCACCGACCGACATCGTGCTCTCCTTCTTTCCTCACTGTCGGATTTCTCTTCTTACCGTTGAACTCCTCCCTTCACCGTCAACTTCTCTCCTCGCTGTCAACCTTCTCCTCTGCTCGCCGAAGCTGCCCCCGCTGGGAGTGGTGGACGCTGGATGATTTCTTTTCTCTTCCTTGGTTGCTGTCATGGAAGTTCGGTAGGTGTGCAGATTTCTTGTTCTTCTTTTCTTTCATTGTTGTTGATTGCCGAGCTGAGATCTTCGAATCCCTTAACTTTTTGTTCAGCCGTTGGGAGTATTGAGCTGTGTAATGTTTTGTTCTCATCATTTTTCAGAGTCCGCTCTGTCTTGCTTCCTTATCCTGTGATTTTGCTGGCTGTGGGTGCAAGGTAGTGATGGAGACTCATGGTTTAGACAAGCTTCATACTGTATCTCTTCGTCCTCTAGCTTTTGGCGTGCTCATCCTTGAAATGGTATGAGATCTGAAACTTTTGCTTCCTTCTTTCTGCTGTTTGGCCGAGAATTTAGGTAATGCTGATGAGATTGATAAAATTAAAATCAATTCTTTTCTTATTGTCAGGTGCCGATTGGAAGTATGAATTGGGAGTTTTATCTATTCTAGGCTTGAAGATGGAAAATTGCTTGAAAGAAATACCGTATATTTATTTATTTAGACACGAGGAAACTTTTAAATGAATGAGTTGTGGTGTATGGTGCTGCTATGATGAATGTTTTTGATAGTGTTGGTTTGTTGGTTTCAAGGCTCAATGGAACACTATTATATAAATTGATACAATGTTATTATGAGAATTATTTGTGAATGCTTCCAAGATGTTTGTGTAAATGATTATGATAAGAGTAATGTGTTAACCCGTTGATATAATTTAATTTGGAATTTATTAACAAAGAAGAAGGAAATTATATTCTGGAATAAAAGTTTATATATTAGATGTTGAGAAAACTTTAAGACATTGCATTTGAGCTCGAAAGTGAAGTTATCTATTTTATATAAAAAAGGTGCTGCTTCTAAACCCAACGTAAAATATCCAGAGTGTTTGTTGAAATGTTTAAGAAAGGAATTGGAGTTAGATTGAGGAAAGTATCAGAGTCCTATTGGATATTTATTGTAAATTGAGTCTTGATGAACTCAAGGTGTTTGAGATAAAAAATGCTTGAAAGAAAATTTGGCAAAAAGCAAGTTGCTCAATTTTCATATTATTAGTTTTAAAGGAATATGTGTAAGCGGTGGCTCGAGTAATTAAATTGGAATCTTGGGTTGTATTTAGGGTAGGTAATGTTGAATAATAGTTATGGTGCTTCATTAAGCATTAAAAAGGTATAAAACAAATAGAAAGGTCTTGTATTGCTCTAGTTGGGTTATTGATAAGTTATTAAATTGATAATGAAATTGTTGATTATGTATATTTAATTGTGATGTTATTTGGAATCAATTTATATGCCACTAATGATTTGAGAAAATTACTTGGCAAGTGAAATTAGAGTGTGTAGAGAGAATTATTGAGGTAAAAAGAATTTTATTAGTGTTGAACGTTTGGTTGTTAAATATTTACGTAATTTAAGAAATGAATAAATAAATGATTTTAGGATTTGTGATTTACTTGCTAGGCAATTAATGACACTATTGGAATTAAAGTGAGAAATTGAAGTGGACAAGTTTAAGAATTCTTGGAGAATTTCTCAGGTGAGTGGGTAGCATCTCAGGTAAATTTCCCATCAAGTATTTTTAAAATCTCTTTATTTAAGTTTTAATAATATTAGCCCTTTATAAGTTATATAAACATTCTTGTCCGTTCTATTTTTTTTATAATGTGTTTTATATAATAATTATGTTATTAATGAAGATATCTTGATTTTACAAATAATTTATGCTATTTATTAGTAATGACTAAAGTTAATATATGACAAACAGTGTTGCTTTTCACAATGTAACAACTTAATTGCTTTACTTTATGTTTGATATGCAAGTTTTTAATACAACAACTCATGGATGGAGGATATAGAAATGAGTATGGGAATGAAAGATGGCAACTGAATTGCTTACTTTGCAGGTGAAAATTTTGAAATTATTTTACAATTCCATGCACGTTTGATTTCAATAAAGAGACTGAGTTTAGAATGCTAGATACTAACGACAGTTTCATTAACCCTTAGTGCACCATATTACACCTAGCTAGTAGGGTATTTGTAGGAGATGCTAGTCTTGTACGTGTGCCAATGCACGTGGAACAAAGGAATGGATATTCTTAAGTATCGTACTCACGCTTGTTTCATGAGCTTACACTTGTGCTTGTTTTGTGACTTCTAGCTGTGCTTGATTATTTTGTGGCTTTAAGCTACACTTATTAATTATTTACCCTCGTGAACTATATATTCATGCTTGTTATTCTTTTTGACAAAGCCCTCCTAAATTTAAATTAAAAACTTATCATTTTAATACAAATTCTCTAAAAGCATACCACCTAATTTTACCATTACTTAAAGTTTTTATATTCTATAAACAATACAAATTTTGAATAAATTTATTTCGATATTATCATTGTTTAATTTCATGATTGTATTGTTGAGAAAACTTATTCTTTATTATTAGTTCAAGTATATGTTTCAGTATTTCATTAACTTATTTGAACTAAATTTATTAGTTCTATCTTTATAATTTTTTTTCAATTATCACTTTGATTGGGATGCTACTCACCTGAAAAATTTTCTTTGGTCTCATATATTAAAATTGACCCCGCACATTCAGCTGATCATTAAGGGACACGATTGTTTTTTTGGAACTATGAAAGCACGCGTTAGTTACTTTTGATGTAATTATATTTTTATTATAAAATATTAACTTAGCACTTTATGTATACCGCAATTAGATCATATCCTTAATTTACTAGTATGTAATTTGTTGGATTGGCTAACAAGCTTTGTTATTGTAGAAATTTCGAGAGGTCCAAATTATAGAGGATGATCTGTAGAAATTTCTACAAAACATTTAAGCTTTATGAATTGAATTATTATTATTATTATTATATATAACTTAAATATTGATATTTTAGCTTAACCTCTAGCTATTTAAGGTTTATGAAATATGAATTCACCTTATATTTTATGTCGATCATACCCTTAGTATTGAGATGTGACATTTGTACTCCATGTACAGGATAACTCCACACACAATATATGATTGATAATAATTAATATTTTTGCTTCTTTTAAAAACCATTTGCGAGAAAAAATACTCCACTTATTGGTACAAGATGTCCAACACTCATTAAAGGAAAATACAAAGGTAAAATACACTTTAACCCTATATATAAAGCATAAAGAGGCAAAATTTAAGAATTACCTGTTAATTAATTAATTGGCCCCACCTCTCAATGATGATGAATATTTATGGTAATAATTAAGGAATAATAATGCAAAAAACCCATACTTTCGAAACTTTAGTCACTTGCAAATAAGTAATGACATTTTAAACTTTATAAATCAGGAAATAAGTTCATCAATTTTTACACTTTAAATACTATCTAGCTATTTCACTTTTAATAATTTGTTGCTTCTTCACATATATATGTGACTCTTCTATGTAGAAGCTCATGACATGGGTAAGGCTACGCGAAGGCTTGCCACATCAATTCCAAGATGTTTATGAAAACTGAAGATTTGAAACGTACTGATGAATGTCTGTGACATATAAAATACTGTGAAGTGAAATAAAATTGAGAAACTTATTTTTTGACTTTAACAATTTAAAAATTCAAGAAGTTATTTGCAAGTTACTTAGAAGTTGAAATAAGGGTTTCTGCAATAATGTTATTTGACCCTGCTATTAATGATTCCAAGGAGAAGGATAATAAAAGTCAAAAGGAAATTGACCAAGAGGCGTAGAACCTTCTTGATCATCACCTATCCATCTTGCAGAAGCTTGTGTAGCTAGAAGTGGTTTCCTTAACTAGACCATCATTCTAACATGTGCAATATTCCCTAATAAATAACATAATTGCTAGAGTGTACTTTTGATCTAACTTCATGTAACGTTTTAATTTCATCCCCTGATTTTATAAAATATATCTTTTTAGTCCTTTAATCCTAGCATTATTAGTTTCAAATGTTTTTTTTTGTGTCAATTATTATTATTCAAAAAAAATAAATCTTAATAAATCAACATTTCAGAATATCAAAATTTAGCCTAACTAAAATCATTTCATATCAAAGTTTCCCATTTTCTTCATTTCCCCTTCCCCTTTAAAGGTCTAAACTGAGCCTGACTGATAATGTTATAAGACAAATAGTTGCATATATCCACCTTAAACCTATATCTTAAAGAAACACAGTCATACACAAACCAATAGGTCTAATTCATTCATCATCACCCAACAAGTAAACATTGAAATCCTCTCACTCTAAAAACTCAAGCACTACAATTGACAAGAACATGGACTAACCTGCTCCCCTATGACCCGAGATATTCTGCAATGTTCTTGCAAGGCCTCTTCCATCTCTATTTCATCAATAGCAAAAGCCCTTTTGTGTCACCAAATATATTTATAGTTTGAAATTGTGCACACAAGATCATACAATTTCAAATGCATGCTTCCTCTAGAAGGCGTTCCCATAACATATATATTAGAACGAAATCAAAATAGTAGAACGAGCAAGTAGGGGACACAAAAAATCCAACAAAATAATTATGAACACTCGAAGACATCATCTGTTTCAATAAGAAAACCTTAACAAGTTTCATGCTAAAGGTTGAAGCATTCAGATCTAAAGAGAAAGGAGGGGGGGAAACCCCGCTAACACTCCGGTATTGTGCTTTATCTTCCTCCTAGATTTAAGATATTTGTCAATCAAAATAAAACTGAAATATGGAAACTCATAATCAATGTCAAAATCAAAAACCCACGAGAATGGAGAAACTTCAATACTCCAACATTATGTGATTAATGTCATAAACATTGTTCCCAAAAAAAAATGCCTTCAATACCACCAACCCATTTAGCATTACTCAATGAATCAAGATCTTCACCTTATCCATTCGGTTTATATAACTTTGTTGAGGTCCAGAAAGAAACTAGCTAGAAAGAAATTTGACAGGTAAAACCAGAAATAAATTAAAGGAAGGAAAGGAAGATAATACCTGGAGCAAGAAGGATGAAGAACAAACATGAAGGTGGAAACTTTACTTTATGGTTATAGACCGAAGGACTGTGATGCCGGGAAAGGGAGAGGAGAGGAATAGTGAAGTAGAGTGGTACGATGTGGAGAGGAAGAGACGTTCTACAACCAAAAACCGAAAAAGAAGTTTTCATCAAGTGTAGCTGCAATCTGATTCTTTAAAATAAGTCCCTTCAAGCTTGCCCTAAATTTTAAGAATTCACATGTATTTCAAGGTGATGTGGATAACGAAAACCACTTCTGCTTTTAAGAACAAGGACATGAATTGTCAAAAATAAAATTAAAAAAATTGCTTAAACTTTTCACGTTGCTTTTTTAAAAAAGGGACATGAGTTTCTTTGTTCACGTTGCTTTTTAGAGTGATGTAAATTAGTGTAATAAAACCTGTTTTTTTTTTACAGGAGTGTACCTATTTCCAATTGAATGATTCATATTTTTTGAGTTAGATTAATTTTATTTGGGTTGGTTTATGTTGATGAATTTGTTAGAGTGAAGCTGGAAGAGAATACCTTAGATATGAAACTTGAATAGTGGTAACAATAAGAGGTTTGTTAGAAGAAATTGAACTTGATTTTTGAATATGTTTGCATCTGAATGATTACTATGAGAAGTATAGTTAACTTAAATGTCATTAATCTATAAATTTAATTTGGAAGTTGAAAGGAGATTTGACTATGAAATCAATAATGTGTGATTAATTGAATCATTGGAGGTGGATAGTTTGTTGATGAAATATATGAATGCTAGAGTTTTTATGAGAGAGTTAGAAGAGTGTGTGTGCGTGTATTTGGTGCCTTGACAAAATGTAAATGAGAAAATTCTTTTAAGAGATGTAAAGCCTTGAATTTTTGAAGTTTTAAATGTATTTTAGTCTAATATTGGTGGTGGTAAGATTGAAAAGGAACCATTATATTAGTTGAATATTTCATTAAAAAATTTATTATGATTATGTAAGATGTTTGGAGAAAGAAAAACTCAATTGAAGTGATAAGAGGGAAACCTTTGAATTTTGGAAACATTTCAGGTAAGTGAATAACGTCTCAATCAATATATATATTAGCAAAATTACTTTTATCAAAATATGGTTACTAATATGTTTTACTTGAATTAGCTATTTTTGTTAATTGAATTGTTTATTTCTTGAAGTCATAACTTATACTTTTCAAATTGACGAAAATGATTTTACAAATTCTAGTAGTTCTTTATTTGATGGAACCAACTGAATTTTGAAATCAAAATTTCCTTTACTAAAATATTATGTTTTTCTACAAATCATTTTAATAGCAATAATGTAATTATTGGATATTTTATTGATTAAAATTACTTTATTATGTGAAATTAGCTTTACCAGATCTAAAATATTACTTAATCAATAAATACAAGTCTAGACTTTAATTATGAGATTTCATTCTATTAAATATTAGATTGGTATAGAAAATGATTCATGTGAATCTGACATTGAAATGAAATTTTGATTTTAGTGATGAATATTTTATTGCATGATTGAAATAGATTTAAAAGGGATTTTATATAGAACACTGGTTGCTAATGGCAATCCCGTTAGCCCTTGGTGTACCATGGTTTATGACTAGCTAGGTTATTTTCATAAGCTCTGCTCCTATGTCTGTTATTCGTGGGTCTCGTACCTACATTTGTTTCATGGTTTCAACCATGTCTAGTTACTTACTCCCATAGATTGTATGTCCATGTCTGTTTTATGGCTTCAACCACATCTAATTACATACCCTTAATTAGGCTCCCTCTATAAATGGCAACGAATGCTTGGTTTGAGAAGGAGAAGGGGAATGGACGTTGAACGTGTTTGATTTGCAAGTGGAGAAGGAGAACAACACGACATTGAAGGGAGACCCTAAGAAGAGTATCCACTACAAAAAGAAAAAAAATTGGCAGTGAATTTTTGTTGCCATCAAAAATACAAAAGTCATTATTAAAATTTTTAGAGGTGACTTTTTGTTAGTAAAAAGTTGCCACAAAAAGTCTCATCATTAATAGTTTTTTACAGCGATATAGTCATCACCAAAAATATACTTTAAGTAGTAACATTTGTTGTTGCCAAAAGTTTTTTATGCTAAAAGTTTATTTTTGAATGATTTTATTTAATTTTATAAATATCTTTTGAATGATTTTACATAATTTTAAATTTTTAAAATAATTCATAAGAATTTTTTCCTAATAATAATTTCCTAAACTATTTCATATAATTTAAATTATATCTAATTTTTTAAAAAATACTTTTAGTGGTGATAAATGTTGTTGTCAAAAGTAATTATATAAATTATTTTTAATTTTTAAATTATTTTTATATAAACATACTTTTGATGATGACAAAATATCAACACAAAAAGTTATTTGTGGTGGTAATTATTAAAAGCCACCACAAAAGGTACCTTTTGACAACAACTTTTAATTGTCTCCACTAAGAATCTTTTTGTTTTTTTTTTTTTGGTAGTGATCATCATTAGTGTCAGTGAATGGCCATTGAAAATTTTGTGATTTTTTCAGCCGTGCAATCCCTAAATTTAAAAAAAAAAATTGAGGTTAGAGTTTGTTGGAGGGAAGGGTTTTGCCTTCAAGGTTCATATTGCCCTTCTTCTAAACCTCACTTTTCATCTTACCTTTCAATGCACATTGCGATTTTCAGTCTACTTCTAAATCTCGCTATGTATTTATCTTGCAGCTTCAATTGTTATGTTCCCCTATATTAGATTGTTCATTATTTGAGTTCTTTTTTTTTTTTCAATCATCTACACATGTGCTATTCCTTCATGAGTAATTTTTTATTGCAATTTTAAAGGTTCTTCTGTAAACTTTTTACGCGACAAGTGTATAAGTTTGGATAATTGGACTAATATTTTTCCATAGAGCATAGACGAACTGGATTTCTCGCCTTTACTCTGTGTTGTGGCCTGTGGTAATACTAAGAAAATTCAAGCAGAAACAGTATTTTTATTGACTTCCCTATGGACTGGATTTCTCTTCCTAATTGCAGCTAAGAATTCATGTTACATTATTATGTGTAGATTCACTAAAATCTCTGGTACTCTTCATCGTTCAAGTGTAATTACATATGATTCATCCAATTCGTTATCATGTCTACTTCGAATTCACAGGTTATATTTCCTCCATTAGATATCCGTGTGAAGAATGTTGCGCGTGCATATTTCTTGGAGCAAGAGGGAAAGGGTCATCTTTTTTATCGATTGTTCAAGATGATACCTATAAAGAATGGCTTTTACTTTGCAATGTGCTACTCTTATACATATTAAAAAATAGCATTATTTTTAAAAATTTATCACATCCTGCAATTTAAAATATAATCTAGCTTTTTTTTTCAAAATGTTTTCCCCCAAGTATCACTTTAAGGAAAATAAAACATATATTATAATGAATTGTACTATAATTTATGTGATAATATCATTTATAAATCATAATTATAATGGTTCTAAATCAAGAAAATAATATAATTCATGTTTTACTACCATTTATCAATCACATGCACAAGCATTACAAGTAATGCAACGATTATTAAGAAAAAATTAGGTATCTAGTGAAAGATAAATTGATTAAAATTAAATAATTAATTTGTAACCTATAATTTTTGTTGCTTAGACTTGAGAAACATAACTATATTAATATTTTTCATATGTGTTCAAATCATAATCAAATTTTAGATATAAATAATATAATAGTATATTTTTATTCCTTATGCATTTGAAGAATATAAACAAAAACTTGTTCTATATATGCTCACACAAATTATTTTAATTGGTTACCCTGTGTTAATAATAAATATATAGAAAATTTTTTATATATCTAACACCTATTATTTTACTAAGAATCTTATATTCACCATCAATTTTAACTATAAAATCCTACACGATCTCTTAAAATATAAAAATATTTTTATTTTTAACATTTTATTTAAATTTTTAAAATTTATAAATGTAGATCCCACTAACATTTTTTAATGGCCAGTCTCACACACTACTTTTTTAAACCACATTATTCCAAATTTTTTAAAAATCAAATTTATTAAAATCTTACATTTTTTCCATTACCTTTAGAGCATCAATTCACACTGAGTTTAAAATCTCTGAACATATAAAAAATTTATAGTTGAGCCTGACCCTTAACTCCTTTAGTTTTCAGGTTTATTTAGGCTAGTTTAACTACCTAAATTATTAAGAATTATTTTATTTTATTTTTCTCTTTATTGAGTCTATAAAATACGTCTTTGAATATTTTTTTGGCCAATTTATATATTTAATTTTTTTAAAAAGTTACAAAATAAATTCATTTAAATAATAAAAAATAATTTTTTAGTAATTTAAATGATTTTTAGATAACATTTATATTTAAATAGGAGTATTTTAATCCAACACATGTGACTTAACAATCAACTAATAGTTAAGTGGATGAAAATAAAATATTAAAAATAAAAGGGAGGATTGTATTTTATAACTATCCATACTAAAAAATGTTTTCAAAAAATAGAAGAAAAGTATCACTAAATAAGATAAAAATAGACAAAATATTTTACTCATTTTTAATTATAAGTTTCATATTAACAATTTAGTTTTTATAGGTCCCACATGTATCTCTTTTACTACATGGCCCACATGATTTTCTGAGTTAATATGTAATTTAAACCTTAAACTATAAGTTTAAGGGTAATTTAAACTTTAAACTTTTAAAAAGTATATTTTGAACCTTAAATAATTAAAATTAGGATAATTTCACCCCACCACTAAATTTATAAAAATGTTCATTAGTTTTTTAAAAAATTGAGGCGTAATGTGTAATTTTTTTCAAGTGATGGTAGGAGAGAGGGAGAGTAAAATTTGGTAAAAATCACATATTAAGTACTAATTTTTAAAAAACTAACAAACAATTGTGTAAATTTAATGGTAAGGGTAAAAGTGCTCTAATTTTAATTGTTTAAGGTTTAGAATGTACCTTTTAAAAATTTAGACTTCAAATTGCTTTGGACATACAGTTCAAGGTACAAATTGGATATTTACCCTTATTCTTTTCTGTTTTTATTTACTATATCATATTAAAAAAATTAACCAAAATAAAAAAGAAGTCAGATGTACAATGCCCATCTGAAAAATAAAAAAAAAACAAAGAAAGAAAATGTTGGATGGGTATTGATTTACAGTAGCCATCCGTAACAAAGTAAAAAATTGAAAAAGTTGAATAGTACCTGTAACACCTTAAAATTTAAAAAAATTTAATTGATATTTTATTTAAATTATTTATATATCAAGTGGAGAACGGTAGTTTAATGGAATTTATATTAGTAACTTTTTTAAAAGTTCAAAGTTTAAAATTTATTAAGCAAAAGTTTAATTTTATTTTGTTTTCAATTATAAAAAATTTGTGCTATTTTTTTGTAATGTTTGATATGTCCTTTCTTATAATTTTTTAATAATCTTTTTGAATCAGATTTTCTTCTTTGCCATTCGAACCTCATAGAACATACGAGAGTCAGATTTTTTTTTTTCCGCATCCGTTCTTCAGCTTTTCCTCTCTTCTCCATCATGTTCCTTCTTTGGACCTCATCGTTGGCAATTTCATGGCTACCTAACGGTGGCACGAGTACTCCGTACTCCTCCATAATAACTCTGCAAAACCTCCACTTCCTTCTCTGTTTGACACGCTCGACGACTCAGAGGAGGCTAGGATTTGCCTCTTCTTCTTCATGTCTGCATCTGAGAGTGGCCGAGATACTGCATCATCATCAGTGGCTTTACTCGCTGCTGCACCTTTGTCCGCAGTTGTGTCAGCCATTCTTGCTCTGTCTCTTTCTCTCTTCAGATCTGGCGTGGTGTTTGTGGGCGATTAGAGAGTTTGGGTGTCTTGAACGTTGCTCCCTCCATCTTCCTCCAGCTGCCAGCGTGACTAGGAAGTAAGTATTTGCTTCTTTTTCTTCTATTTTTGGTGGTCCGTGATGTTGTGCCAAGGGGTTTGGGTCCCTTGTTTTATGATATGCTGATGAAGATGGAGATTAAAATTTTATTTAATTATTCCAACTGATAATTTTTTTAAAAAAAATTGAGTTGATATGGTTTGGAGCAGTGAAGGAAGAAACCTGTTGAGTATGTATAATATCTATTTGAACTTCTAGTTGAGGTTGCTAATTTTAGTTGTTGCTAAATGCGATTTCAGTGTTTGATTGGGATTAATTTGAGATATATAGTGTTTATGATGATGCTTGAGTAATGTTGGAAGTCGACTAGATCTGTTGCTTGTTTGTTGTAAATTGAACTTTATGCATTGATGGTGTTTGCTAAAGCATTGAAAAGAAAGGATTAAAGGAATTTATGTCTTGTAGCATCTTAATGAACCTTTAAAAAAAATATGAGTTTAACTTAAATTATTGTATTTTATGTTAAAGGAAATTATAGAGGCTATAATTGTTGTTTGAGATTTCTTTTATATGCTAGAGTGATGAGTTATTTAAACTCGTTAATTTGACTTGATTGATGCATAACTGGGTAACTACTATGTTTTTGGAATCAAGATTCTTTTATATTCTACAAAACTAATTGAGAATTGCATAGCTAGTGTATTATTGGAGTTATTATTATCAGATTTAAAGAATTTGGAAGAGGTCATCATTTGAGACAGTGAATTAAGAACAAATAAGCCTTTGGAAAATCTTATGGATATTTAAATAAAGCATAAATAGATAGAGTTGTGGCATGGGAAGTTTAGTATTGTTAGCTTGTTGGTTTGTTTGATTAGGTAAATCAGTGGCACTATCAAAGTATAAATGAAAAGCTTAAAAGGAACAAGCCGTAAAGATACTTGAAAAGATGAGTGAGTAGTGTCCCAAATAAATTTTTCAAAGTGGTTATAAGACTTCTTTATTTAAATTTTTACGTTATTCCTTTATAAGTTGTATAAATATTCTTGTCAATTCTAATTTTATGATTCATACAAACCTCTTTACTTACCTTACTTTTATATTAATTGATTTATTATGGAATATGCTTTACATTGTTAAGGAATATTTGGATTCGGTATATTCTAAACATTTCTGTTGTTTAAATTTTATTCTTTATGTTGCAGTTATTAATATGTGATTCGTGCATGGAAAATATTGAAAAGAAAATTCGATAGTTGAATGTTATATTTTGAAAAGAATGGTTTTCAATGAATGTTTCAACTCCATGCACACTCAATTTAATTAAAGGGATTGAGTTTAGAATGCTAGATGCTAACAGCAGTTTTGTTGGCCCTTGGCATGCCATGGTACACCCAACTAGTAGGGTGCTTAGGAGGTGTTAGCCCCGTGCGACGGCCAACGCACATGGAACGGAGAAATGGTTATTCATAAGCATAGTACTCATGCTTGTTTTCGTGGGCTTTATGCTCACACTTGTTTTCGTGGGTTCAAGTTGCGCTAGCTTGTTAGTTACTTTCCCTCGTGGACTATGTATCCACACTTATTGGTTACTTACCCTCACAAACTTTGTGTCTACGCTTGTTAATCGTTCTAATACAGTCCTGCTAAAAAGTACATTGTTGAAAAAATTATTATTTTTAAATTTTGTCTATTAAACAAACTTTTCTTTGATCATATATGATTTTATATAGTAAATTTCCTCTTATATTGGATTTAAAAATTTATTGATTGATATTGGTTATTTACAAACATTTTTTTATCATTGTTTGAATTCCTTTTATATATTTTTATGAGTTGTATGATTCTAGATAACCTATAAAGCTTCAAAATTATTTGTTTATTTCACAGTTATATTGTTGAGAAATTTCATCATTTATTGTTAGTAAAAAAAGTTTGGATTTTAATATTCCATTTATTAATCGTTACTTTTACATATTTTATCTATAATTTTTATTGGGACGCTACACACCGAAAAATTTTTTGATCTCAGACAATGTAGTAGACCCTACACCTCCTATTGATCATTGAAGGGCTCTATTACTTTTTGCACAGCGGAAGCATGCTTGAATCATTTATTTTGATGTAAATATTCATTATATTATATAATGGTAGTTAGTGCTCCACGTATATCGTAATTAGGTTCTGGTCCTATTTTGTTATTATGTAATCTGCTGGTGTAGAGCTAAGCTCCTTTGCTAACTTAACTAACATGTTTTGTTATTGTAAAAATTTTGAGAGGTTCAAATTATAAGGGAGATTCTATCAAGACTTTTACAAAATATTTAAGATTTTTTGAATATTATAATTATATATGTAAATTAGTTATCAATATTTTAGCTTAATCTCATATAGTTAAGGCTTATTGAATGTGAGTTTGTCTCATATTCTGTGTCGATCATATCCCTAATATTGGGGTGTGATAGTACTGTAGATCTACAGTACAATCTAGTACAATACCCATCCAAGAAATAAAAAAAGAAAGAAAACATTGGATAGCATCTGTAACAAATTTAAAAAGAAAAAAGAAAAAGTTAGCAATATTGTAGATCTATTGTACTATAAATCGGGTACTATATATCTACAATACCATCCAATGGTATTGACAATATATTATAGATGACAATAGTATTATTTGGACAATAAGAGTTTAAAGGCCAAGCATTGCCACTAGAAGACTAGTTTAGAAATAAGTTATATTTTAAAACCCTTCAAGTAAGAGATAGCATCACCACTGATTTATTAACCAAATTGTTTTTATTAAATTATTATTTTTATATGTTATTTTTAATAATGCATATGAATGTTTTGTCCCTTGTGTCATACACTTTCAAATTGGAAAAAATCATTTCACTGGCTTTGGAAATTTTTTATTAACCAACAAATGCTGGTATGGAAATTAATTATGAAATTTTATTTTAGTAAATATTAAACTGATGCTTGAATTGATTCATGCAAGTTTGATACTGAAAATGAAAGTATATTTTGATAGTAATTATTTTCTTGTATGTGTAAAAATGGATTTGGGAAAGGGACTTGAATGAGACCTTATTCATAGCACTGGTTGTTAACAGCATTTTCGTTAGTCATGGTACACTATCCCAATAACTAGCTAGTTTGTTTTCATGAGTTCTATTCTCACGTTCGTTATTCATGGGTCTAATACTTGCATTTGTTCTCATGGCTTCGAATTGTGTTTGGTTAGTATTATCCTCTTGGACTATGTGTCCACGTTTTCTTTTATAACTCAAGGTGTGTTTAGTTACTTATCCTAATGGACTATGTGTATATGTTTATTTTCGTGACATAAGCTACATTTGGTTATTTACTCTCATGGACTGTGTGTCCATGTTTGTTAATTATTCTAATAAGAATCCAAAAACATAAGTTTTGAATATTGGGTGATTTTATACTTCGTTGATTTTAATTAGTGATGTTATTATATTTATTTAATTATTTCGTTTATTTGTTTTCTTGAGAACAAGTGATGATAATATTTTATACAATAATTTAATGATTCAAGATTTATTTAAGATTATATAGAGCCCATTAATTTCAAAATTTATTAAATATTTTATATAAAAATTTGTTATCTCTTTAGTTTGCATAATTATTTCAAACTTTCTTTCTATTCTTGTTCAATTATTATTGTTGGGACATTATTCATTAAAAAAATATTTTGATCTTAGATATCTTAGCTGATGCTGAACCTCTTGCTAACCATTGAGGACTTATTGTTGAGCTAGGAGGATAATTATTTTGCTAATTTTTCTTTTGATGTAATGATTAAATTTATGTTTTACATTATGAAATTGTTAGGTGCTCTGCATAGGCTAAAACTAGGGTCATTATTTTGTTATATATTATGTCTGCTGACTGAAAGAAATTGAGCTCCTGATTGATATGATATTTTGTATAAGATATTGTATTGTAGAATTTTTATGAGGTCCTATTTACAGGGAGATTTTGCTGAAATTTTTATAAAAATATTAAAACTTTTGTTATAATGTATATATTATTAAGTATATCATAATTTCAATGTAAATTTAATTGTGTTTTAAAAATAAAAAGATTTTTTTAATTTAAGGCTTAGGAGATATATAATATAATTCACATTCCTTACTAGTCACTCACTATTTTTGAAGCGTGATAAGAGGCATTTCATAAAAGCCCCCATTAAAAGCATTTTAAATAAACACTTGGATGTGTTTTTGTACATAATGCCTCATTGCAAGCCTTTTGTCTATAAATAATTTTTGACTAAATATGCTTTTAGTTCTCTAATTTTATATAAAATTTTAATTTGATCCTTTAATTTTATAAAATATCTTTTTAGTTCTTTAACATTAACATTGTTAGTTTCAAATGATTATCTTTTGTGTCAATTATTATTATCTTAAAAAATTAAATTTAATGTGTCAACATTTAAAAATATTTTGTCAATATTTAAAAGTTCAATATAAAGATTTGTTAGGATAAGAATAATAATGTTAAGTTTAAATGATTAAAAAAAACACTTTATATAGTTAAGAGACTAAAATAAAACGTTGTGTAAAGTTAAATGATTAAATATATACTTTAATTATACTTTTTTCATATCATTTCAGATTGTCATTTCTCCTCTAAAGTTAAGTTGCTTTTAGCAAAAATTTCTCCACAACCAGTAGCTCTTCTCGTTTTTCCTTCAATATCTATAGTATTTCTTCTTCAAATTTCATTTTGCTTCTCCTCCATTTCTTTTATTCACTGGATCCACTTTCTTCCTTTCTATACATTAAACATTAAATATCAGAAGTTAATAAAACATTATTTCTCAAATATATTCAACTACATTCAATTTAAAATTTAAAATTAATATAAATGATTAAAAAAACCTTATATACCAAATAATATAAATGATAAAACTGAACATAAAAAATTAATTATTAAAGACATGTAAATTAATTATTACGATTAGATCAGACTCTTTGTTTTAAAATAATATTTAAAAACATTTATTTAATGATTAAGGATCTCATAATGGAAAAGAATTTTTAGACCTACATGGGCGTTTCTTGTTTCTGGAAACGCCTCCACTGTCAGATGCATTTCTAGAAACTCCTTATGTACATGTGCGCTTGCTTGGATTGACGTATAGCACAAATAGAATTATTGTTCAAGTGATATTGCAAACAATAGGATATCATTTCCCTAAATTATTCAAGTCAAAGCAATATTTTGTAGACCTTAATTTATAGAACATACCTGTTGACATTCAAAATTGCTAAGTTGAAGTAAATGAATCTATATACATTTTTTTATGTTTGTTGATCAAATTAAATAATTTTACGAAATAATTTTCCGGAATAAGTTTTGGGAATAAGAAATAATAAAATTATTTGATTCTTTTTTCTTTTAAAAAACTGTAAAAAATAAAATAGAACAATTCATTTGGAAAAAAAATAGGGAAAACATAATTTCAGACCTTGTAAAGGTATCAATGACAATTGAAGACATCTAATTATCAAAATATCATGGAAGGACCATGATCTTTATTTATAATTAAAAAATAAATAAGTATTAAAATAACCAATGGAATGTGAGTCATAAATTTAAAATTAATTGTGAATTTAAGTATGTTACTTATTAACCAATGAAAATTGTAAATTGATAGATAGTTTTATGAATTTATATATCATCATTTTTGAATCTAAGGATAATCACTTGTGATCAATTTTAGAAAAAGGTCAAGAATGAGAAAAAAATTTAGGTAGACCGGGTGTGCCACAAAACATGACATTTAGATGACATTAAGCATGAATTGATTTTGATATTAATAATAGTAGAGAGAGAAAATGAAAGAAATTAAATATAAAAAAAATTCTATTATCTGAATAAATTCAATAAAAATATTATCACATAAAATTTTATATAAATGACTTAGGGCATTTAATTGAACAAACCACGAATAACATGGCACAAGTATGCCCAATCTATTTAAAAAATTTTAATAATAAATTTATGAAAATTTAATTGTGAATGAAGATAATTTCATAAATTTATGCATCACATGTAATTTAAAGACAATCAGCTGTAACTATAACAGCAAGGCTAATCCATTTTCGACTTGGTCTTGAGCCCGAAAACTTTGAACTTCTTAGTCTCACACGAGTGGGCCTTCTTTTGCTTCTGATGGGCCTTCTTGTATTCTCCAACATCCCTATAAATATGAGTTCGATCGGTTGGACCGTCGGCCGATCACTATAGCAGCCTGGTTTTAACCATCAAACCATTTAAGGGTTTGGCTAGATTGAATCGCTTAGGGCTGAGGACCGAAAACCGCTTGAAAACCACAAACCGAGAGTGGTTTTTAAAGAACCGGCAGGTCAAATTTTTCTCATTTTTTCCAAACCCAAAATAAAAGCCTCCCTCTATTCTTTTCCTTTATGGCCGCATTCGACGATGCTTGTGATGTTAACCCTCTTCCATGGCTAGCCTCCAAGAGAAAGAAAGAAGAAGAAGAAGAAGAAACTGTGGGTAAAGAAAGAAGAAGAAAGAAGAAGAGGGGAAAAAATCGTAGACGAAAGACGGGAAAGAGGAAGAAAATACAATACCTGGCTTTCAGGCGTGCACAACCAGGGAAGGAAAAGAGCTACTTTTTGCTTCTCCGAACTTGAAAAGCGTGATCTGGAAATAAGTGATATAAGGTCAAAGCTTGTATTCTTGAGACATGTACATTACTTTTTTATTATCATTGATATGAAATGACCGAATGGAGGAGCCATGCAAGGAAGATGTTTGTAGAACAATATAGATATAGGTTAGCTGACTCCAAGTGCTTTTGTTATCAGTTTTTTATTTTTATTTTTTGACCAATTTTGATATCAGTTTAAAAAAATAGATCTTTATTGTTTGCATATCTTAATATTTTTTTTATATTCTTTATAAATAAAATATTTTCACAAACATCAATTTATTTGGAATGCTAAATTTTTTTATAATTATTATCTCATCTATTATAATACATGTATTACATTTATAATATTTAACTATTTAGTTTAATTTAATTTTATTATTGTAAACCACCTAAAAATATATCTTGGTATATTATTTTTATTTATAATAATATATTTAATTAAAATATATTTTTTTATTATACCCGTTTCAACTATGGTTGAACCGTGGTTCAACCAATGAACCATGAACGGGTATTTTAATCAATTCAATGACTGATCTGATCTTAAAAACATTGCTCTATACCCATCTTTTGAGTTTCAAAAAAAAACAAAGAATTTTGTTTTAGCAGACAATAAGAAAGAAATTAAATGTGCTCTTTATCACTAAACCAAGCTGTGACATGAAAATTACATGATTAGTTTGACCATGGTTTACTCATGATTGAAAAACCAAGAATTTTGAACATATACCTTCACTTTGAAACAAATTATAAGTATGGTAAGTAAATTTTGCAACTTTCATCTCACACCTTTGATATTTTACGCCCTCTAAACAAAATAAAAAATATTTCAACTTAAAAGCTTGTTAGATATGAAATGTTTTAATGATTGAGATAAGATATAAAAAATATTTACATATAAAAAACCATGTCAACATGTTCAATATAATTTTTCAAAAGAAAAATGATAATTAATTTACTTATATTATTAAAATTTTAATCCTTATGTAATGTTTATTTTTTAAAAAAAGTAGAATTTTTAAATTAAATTATCTTACTACCCCTATAGTTCCGGGTCCTCGCTTCCCCATTTGTGCATTGTGATAAATTTTGCATGTCATGATCAAAAACATTACGTATCACACCACATCACTACAAAACATGATCACATCCTCCCACATTCTAAAACTAATCAGTTCTATGTCGAATTTCTGTGTCTCCTTCTATTTCTCTCAAAATTGTCATAAGCCATCCTAGTCCTCAAGAAAAGCAGCAAGCTTGAAACCAAACCCACCATGGAAATACAGCCCCACCATATGAAAGTTTGGAAGTAACATTTTTTTTCCGGTGCACATCGACATGCGAAGAAACCAGCTTATGCCACGTGTCGCCGTCGATGTTGAATCGGAGTTGGAGTCATAAACCAAAGCTGCAATAAGGCCAAAGAGACATGAACCTATAGGTAGTTGGTGATGAGGATGTTGTGGTTCACAGGAGCACTGTTTGGCCCAAAGAGCTCAGAAGTAATGGAGACTGCTTCAGAGAAGACGAAGCCAGAACTTAAACCTAACATGCCTGTGCTTATTTTCAGTGATGCTTCGCTTCCAGATGATGCTGCAAGCAAAGCGAATGCGATTGGTGTTGGAATCAGGGCTATTGTGTACCATCCTGTCCTTGGAAAGTGTATTTGGCAGCTGCATTATTATTGTATATATACCATTTGTGGATTAGTTCTTGTTAGGAAGTGTGCAAATAATAAATAGAAATAACTGGATAAAACAATTGAGAATTATAGAAAAATTAGAAAAAAAATTATGAAACATGATACAAGAAATTTAATGTTAGAAAACTCCACATATGAGACAAAAAAGTGGGGGGAGAGGGGAGAGAAAGAAAGAGAGTGCATGCAGCTTTAGAGTTGCTTCTAGGCAAACATGAAAAACTTTGCCACATTGTCTAAGCCAACAAGTTTTTTTAATTTCCAGTTATTTTTCACTCACCCTTTATTTTTATAATTTTAATTTCTCCTCTTAGTTGTCCTCTTTCTTATTTTCTTCTCACTTTTCTTTCCATCGAAACCTAGCTTTAAGATTCATATATGTTAAACTTTAGAAGAAGATAAAACAAATAATACTCCCTCCAATCCAAAATATAGGCAATTTTTAGAAAAAATATGCATACTAATAAAATCTTTATTATCATAAAAATATATATTATTTTCTCTTTTTACCCTAAATCCCAATTATCAATACACTTTGTGATGAGTGAGAAATAAAGTCACTTAAAGATCTAGGTTCATAAACACTAGGGGTAAAATGATGAAAAAAATTTACATATGTTAGAAGTTGCTTATATTTTGAACAAAAATTAATTAAGAAAAAATGTTTATATTTTGGACTAGAGGAAGTATCGTTCTCTTGCAATTCGTGCTACTCGTTCAACTTAAAAGAGGTACTCATGGTTTCTAGCACCAGTTCTAAAATGGGACTCATTACTGAGAGCAGGGTTATCCTTAGGTTCATGAGTCATGGCTTCTTTAAGTTAACACAAAGTAACGAATAATGTTTGATATATAAAAATGTATTTTTTTTTTCAAAAAGAAAATAAAAAATGCGCCTAAAAAGAAAATGAAACACTTCCATTTCTCATTTCCTTTCTGAAAAAATAATTTTATACCTACTAATGATTACATAAGCCCCTTGTGTTCACCCAAAGATATACCAAGATCATAAAATCAGGGACAATAATGTGAATCCCATTACTGTATGTCTATCTCTTTTCAGTTGTGGGACTGTAAGGAATTAAAAAAAAATTGGCTAAAGTATACAAAATTTTTTTGAACTTTGAGGTAGTAGTTGCACAAAACCTCTTTCACCTTTAAAAATTTAAAATTAACCTTCCCAAACTTTTTTTTTATCACAAACTTCCCTATGTTATTTCTTAGTTATCAGCTGACTAATAAAAGTTATCATGTCATTAAGAAAAAAACATGTAGCAGCTTATGTGTCATTCAATGTAAGCTAATATATAATAGCTTTTTAAAAATTTAATCTATATTTTTTCTGTTATTATTGGCCTATATTGAATGTCAATAAACTACTACATGTCTTTTCTTAATATGACATAACAACTTCTATTAGTAAAACATGTAAGAAATAAAAACAGCAGAGTATGTAGTGAAAAAAAAAAGGCTTCGAGATGTTAATTTTAAATATTTAAAGATGAAAGAGTTCTATGCAACTACCTCAAATTACAAAAGAGTTCTATATATTTTAACTAAGCAATTTTAGTAGAGGATCCAAATGAAAGTTGACCTAAATGTAAATAAACAACTAAAATAGTATTGATCACGTACTTGCTCAAGAAGTCTGGGCCAGCAGCGAGAACACGACCAAAGAAGGAACATATGGAGTACAATGATACCATGGAAGTAGTCTCCGAACTGAATCCCAATGACTCTGAAATTTGCCCTATGTTGTTACTGTAAAACCAATCCAATGGTAGCTCCACACAAATATGCCACATAGTACAACCAGAGATCTAGCCTTCTCAACAACAACCTCGTTGAATGTTCTTCATATATCACTCTCATCTTGTCCCTCTGCATCATCTCCTTCACAAGACCATACTTAAGTTTATTCTCGTTCATCAAAACCACACTTTCCTCTTCTTCATCATCATCATCATTATCACCACCACCAATCAACCCTTTATCAACGTCATCACCACCACCACCACCACCAATAAGCAGCCCTTTATCAATCTCATCATCATCATCAGCATCATCGACGCTTGAGTTTCGCAGGCAGCAGCTTGAGGAAACGAAACGGCTATATACAATCCTAGGAACGAACAACGGAATCACAAGCAGAAAAACAGCACCCACGAGGATAACACGTGCCCAGGTTGTGCTAGAAGTCATGGTTTCAAGGACAAGGAGGTAGAGACCTACGATATTAGAAATAAAGAAGTCCCACGTATAGAACTTAAAAAATAGATTAAGAACATATATATATATATATATATATATATAAAAGGTTTTGGGTGTGTGTATCTAACCAAATATCAATCGAATAAACTTAAGGCCTTTGAGACTAAAAGAATAGTACAAGCCTAAGCAGAAGAAGAAAATATAAAAATCAAAGGAAAAATAATATAAGAAATATTAGAGATAAAAAAGTCAAAAAAAATCTCATATTTAGAAATTAAAAGACAGACTAAGAATATATAAAGTTTAAGGTATGTCAAATTAAATGGCTCAAACTAATTAGGTAAAGTAGACTTTTCAAGCATACTTAATATGAGTAGTTTAATACATGCCTGTAATGAGAGAAAGGACGTAGAGGCCGATGAAGATTGGGAAGTCGCGGCGGCGAATGGAGTCAGAGATGGAAGAGGATGCGCCGGTTGCTGCCGGGCAATCAAGATTGGGACAAGTGCGACAAAGGAGATTAGTAAAGGAACCAGGCGTTGAGCAAGAGGTAGAGAGTGTCATCGCTGGAATTGATTGAGTTGACAATGAAAGTGTATAGAGCTGCAGTTACGCCATTGAAGCTGATGCTTAGAGAGAGTGCAAGCGGAATACTTGATGGGAAATTTTTTATGCAAAGACGTAGCACCAGTGTTGAACCAGCAGATACTGCAACCAGCTACCAAGCATGAAAGAAACACCTGCGTATGGTTTTAATTAAATTTTAATTGCTAGGTTGAATTGAATTCTCGATTAATTAAATTATGGTATAGCCAAATACTTGAAACTATATGTGTGTGTGTGCGTGCGCGCTTGCGATATTATCATATGAAACTTTGTTCAACATAGTCTGATATTATGTGGAGATCAGACGAGATGCTAATGAGTAATGAATATGGTTCATTTAAGGTTGTGCCAAAACAAAAAAGAAGTCAAGAGTTCCAAAAAGTAGAAAGCCAAGGGCACGTTTGATTATGTTCTAATATTTTATTTTTAAAACATATATTGTATATAATTTTTAAAATTATTTTAAAACAAAAAACAAACAGAAATTCTAATTGATTGTGTTTATTTAAAAACAGTTATAAAATTAAAAAAATCAGCTAATAATGATAGTTGCTAGTAGTTAATGGTAATGCCTTGTGATATAATAATTAGTCAAGATAAATGTAACTTTTAATAATCAAATATAATTCTTTTAGAAATAAAAATAAAATAAAAATAATTTTAAGATGTTTTTATTTTTTCTTTTTTAAAAAATAAAAAATAAGAACAATTTTAGAATTAATTAAATTCACAAACATTTATATAAATAAGTTTTAAAAAAACAAACAAACGAATAGGTCCAAGCATTCCTTATGATCATCTCATCATTTAACTAGATGGACGATTTTCCAAGCATGAAAAGAGCCACCTCTGCAATATACCAATATGGAAGGCAAAACAACTGTTTTTGGAAGGAATTTCTATATATGTAATGAATATATAATAAAAATAATCTGACATGACAATAGGAATGACAATTACAGGTACACATGTAAATTTCGATAGTGACACCTGGGTGAATTGTCAGCAAGTTATCCTGTCTCTGAGAGTGAGAGAGAGAGAGAGAGAGAGAGAGAGAGAGAGCTATGAAACTAATGACCAAGATTATCCTATGTTTGATGGCTGAGGCTAGTGATTATTACATGGTTGATTATTTTTATTATTATTTATAAGTATTCTCTTATTAAAAACAATTAACATATATCTGAATACTAAATATAAATACTTTTTTAATAAAGATTCATGGTTGATTATTATTTTAATAGTATGCAAAAAAAGTCAATGCTTGTTATAAAATATAAACATATATTTCTAAAGAGAGCGCGATGAGTTAATTAAAAAAATTTAAAATTAACTAATAATTAACAAAATACTAATTAACAATGGTTAGATTGAGTGAAACAAAACTCAGCTGACTATACTTCATGCAAGGTAACGTAACATCATGCCGTCGTCGTCGTCATTAGTGACGAATGCAGAGGGGGCAAGCGCCCCCCCCCCCCCCAATTAATGCTCCTTCATATATTTTTTTTATTTTTTTTAATTTTTTTTTCGTAAAAAATGTAAAATTAGTTTCCCTCTCCCCATATTTTTTATGGTTTCAAATGCCCCCCTCCCATGTTGACAAGTCTGAATTCGTCACTGCAGTCGTCATCATAATATTTGAATAAGAGACCTAATAGTGTGGATAAATGTAAAGAAAGTTAAGAAAAAGGTGGGTGACTGGGTGGCTAAACTATTATTTTTAAAGTTTAATTTTAATGCGTTCTATCTTGAAGAGCAAGCAAACCCATTTATTTCTTGCTTTACAACAATCATCTTGACAGTTAGGTATTGAGGCCAACAACTTTGCACCAATGTCGTCATAAGCTACATGGGACTGTAAGGAAAGATTCAGATTATCCATTAATTCTTAATTAATGTAAGTTATTTCACAGACAACCACTCCTAAATACAATAAAATATTTTTATCTCATAATTTTAAATATTATTACAAAAGACTATACGATTTATTAATTAATTATTTAGAGATATGGCTATAAAATGATAGTAAAAGGAAAAAAAAAACAAAGATTCGTGCGTGTGAGAGACTTTAATTCATTTATTTTGAAATTGCAACTTTAGTTAATTAGAGAGGAGCATATCGTACCTGTGAAACAAAATATTATATAAAAATAAAAAAAATATATACTTAACCTTATATATTTAAGATATGTTTTTAATTAAACAAAAATATATGAATCTTTTATAAATTATTTATTGTATAACAAACTTTTTACCAGAATATTATTAACACATTAAAAGATATATATATATTATATTATATATTAATTTGATTGAATAAAAGTATATTATTAACATGTAAGGTTAATTACATAAATCTTGTTCCATCTAACACACACTTGTTCAACCAATGCATGTCTTCAATTAAATTAAAATAAATAGCGAGTACGTAGGGGAATTTGTTCGACCAAAGTCGTCACCTAATTAAATTAGCTGAAATGAAAAGTATGCAAAGACAATATTTGGTGTTAAATAAAAAGAATGAAGTTAAATTACAAAGAAATACTTAAAGCAAAAAGCGACAAAGAAATTAGGAAAATGAAAAATAAAAACCTTCAAAAAAATTAATATCAAGTTAAGATCAGCTAAAATTTCCAAATTCATAACTCTTTTTTCCATAGTTCAGTAATGTAAAAATTTTAAAAAAAAATTAATTTGATATTAATTTTCTTATGAGATCCTTACTTGTTATTTTTCTGTGGGAATCTATGGGCAATGAATTAAATTTTCTTTTTTATAATATTTCTCTTTTTCTTAATATAAGCTAAGGTTTTTTTTTCAAAATATATATAAAGGTAATAAGGTTAAATTATACTAAATCTTATCAGATTTTAGATCTACATATATAATCTCTTAATCATGTTTATGTAATAATCTCTTAATCTTTAAAACTTGTATAAATTAAAATTTTCATTGTAAACACTCCAAGAAAAAATTAAATTTCTCACAAAATATTTTCGTAAAAAATAACGTTTTCTTGGATATTCTCATGAGATTTAAGCTGCGAAAGAAAAAAATTTTAATATTATTAATTAATTTCATAAATTTTATATTATGTATATTTAATTCTTTTAAATTAAAGTAAAGTAAAAATGTTTAATGGCATACTTCGCATCATCCTAACTGCAAATTTAAAATTTCTCAGACATTTATTATCAATTTTTTTAAAAAATTAGAAGTTACCCATACCATACTAGATTAAAATTAAAAGTTAATAAAAATTGAATTTAAGTTAACCTAAACTTAAATTCTTTTTCTCTCTGTTTTTTTTTTAATTCGGTGCTCATTTTAAGTATATGTGGGAGTAAATTCCACCACTCCACCTGCTTTGTTCTGAGGGTATAAAAATCTGTAGAATTTTTTATAAGCAATTTATTTAAAGGGTTAATATTCAATTTAAATTTTGAATTATAAGTTTAGGGACTATTTGAACTATAAGATTTTAAAAAGTACATTTTAAATTTAAAATAATTAAAATTTAGGCAATTTCACTTCACTATCAAATTTCAACAAACATGTATTAACTTTTAAAAATTAAGGTCAAATGTGTTATTTTCATCAATTTCAATCTCTCTCTCCTTCTTACACTTATTTAGTGCAAATCACATATTAAGCCCTATTTAAACAATCATTTATTTAAGCTTAATAATAAAAAAAAATTATTTTAATTTTAATTATTTAAAATTTAAAATGTATTTTTTAAAAATTTAAAATTCAAACATGAATCTATAATTTAAATTTAAATTATATATTAACCATTATTCATATGTTGACTCAATATTAAAACAAAAATTGTGGGTCCAAAGAATAATTGTTTTTGTTTTCGCTTTCAGTCACCATTTAAACTTGCGGTCAGGATTGTCGTTGTGTGGCTTCAAGAGGCTCGCGCATTTCCTTAACTGATTTTCCCAAAAAAATACAAGTCTCATATTATGAGACTAATGAGTTAGAAAAAAAAAGTACTGTAAAAACTTTTTCTTTTATATGAAAAAAATGTCATAATAATTCTTTTTTCTGGGTCCACCAACCAGCTATTTTTTCAACTAACGGTCAATTATGTATCATCTACATAATAATTCACTTTCCAAGTTAGACTAACCGTTCGATTCGGTAAAATTCATGATTAATTCAATAACCTAACTTTATTTATTTTTTTTATTGGGAAGAGAACTCAAATACTATTCTCTTGGCTTTCGTGAATATCTCTATAAAGCCCCTTAGGTCACTGTGTTTGTTTAATTTAAAAGCTGGAATCATTGGAATTTAGTCCGGATATTATATAAATTTAAAGAATAATTTTTATTTTATATTGACTTTTTTGAATTAAAATAATTAAAAAATAAATAAACTTTTGGAAATCTATACAGTCAAAATCTTTATCCAACAAGCGACAAAATTATACAATAAAAATATGCAATTAAATCTCCATTCATATAAAAAATAATAATGGATAAAATTTTTGGTATTTATGGAAATTAACTAACTGATGGACAAATAATTTAAATATAAGAAATATTCTTCGACAAAAAAAATTAGAATTTAACAATTCAGCAATTAAGGGCAACTTTCATGCCATCTTATTTTTATTTTTAATAATTTAGTTATAAATGGATAAATATTTAAAATGTTAACATAAAGTTATGTGAATAAATTATAATTATTTTAAGGATAAAAATGAATGATCAATTTTAAAGGAATAATAATCAATCGAAACAATATTTATATTTTCAATACAATTCATGAGGAATGAGTCATATAATTCATGCTTTT
The DNA here is from genome assembly GCF_029017545.1 of Prosopis cineraria. Taxonomy (NCBI): domain Eukaryota; kingdom Viridiplantae; phylum Streptophyta; class Magnoliopsida; order Fabales; family Fabaceae; genus Prosopis; species Prosopis cineraria. Next base: position 5,106 of record NW_026556090.1, on the reverse strand, counting down.
TGAAATAGTGACTTATTATAAATTTTATTGTATATATTGTCATAATTATGTATTGATTTACATTTAAACATTATAACACTTATAATTTTATTTTTAAATAAATTTATAGTAATTTGTTGAAGAAATTAACTGCATATGTTTTTCCATCAAATTTAATAGTACACAGAAACCAACAATTTGATAATATTTTCATTATAAAAATGCTACTAAAAAATGATTTAAATATTTTAAAATTTAACTACTTAAATGTAACCTTTTTTTTCTTACCCATGCATATTTGCTAAATGAAAAACTCATCCAGACTTCCAGAGGACCAAAAGAAAAGTACTGACCAATATTATCTAAATGAAGGAATTATAAGAAAACGAAACTGAATTCAAACACAGAACATAAATGATAAAATTACACTAAACAAAGTTAACACACTTGGTTTCGTTTCATTGCTATTCAAAAATTGTTTGACTATACTGTTTTTGAAATTGTTTTTTAAAACAAAATGAAAAAAATCTGTTTAATTATATTAAGTTAAAAACAGTTTTAAACTTAAAAATCAGTCGATGGTCACTGGCGACAAATGGTAGTAGCTTATGATAATTATTAATCAAGTTAACTATAGTTTTCAATAAGCAAATGTAATTACTTTAAACATAAGAAAAATAAAATGAAAAACTTTTGATATGTTTCTATTTTTTGTTTTTTAAAAACAAAAAAATAAGAACAATTTTAAAAATAATTAAATTCAAAACACTCATCCAAACAAGTTTTTTTAATTTTTTAATTTTATTTTTGAAAACAAAAACCATACAATGTAATTCTTGTTTTCTGTTTGTTGACTTCACTTTGTTTTTCTTTTTGTTTGTTTCTATATTTTCTGTGGTTTGTGTGTTAGCTTGTACTTACATGTTCTTTTGAATATATTTTTAGTTTCAGTTATCAGTGTTTGTATTATTTTTTGTATCTAAAAAATTTGACCTTTTTTTGACAAAAAATCCAAATTATAACACATTTCCATCCATATTCATGTATTAATAAAAAATAATCATTTCCTTACTTCTATAAAAAAATGATTTGTCTTTTCTCCTTTCAATCTTAACCCATTTATTATAAAGAGTAATAAAACAGTTGTAAAAAAAAAAAAAACAGAGTAATAAAAAATTTCACAGGCAGTTAAGGAATTAACCACATGACCTATCAAAGCACATTTATCAGAGAGAATGAAGATGAGAGAGGAGTTCAGAGAACTGACCAGAACATAAGGTAAAGAGATGATTCTCTGAATGACGAGCCATTGAAGGCCGTAACCAACAACGCCAAGAAACGCAGAGATGAACATGACGAGCCACGGAGGAAGATACAGCAAACACAGACCAGAGCACCATCCGAATACCTTTCCCATGTCTGAAGCCACCGCCAGATAATTGAGCTGAAGCTGGGTTATGTCCATCACCGATTTCAGATCCGATGAGTACGACGAGAAGTCGAAGTTCGTCCCTGTGAATGCTTGAACCCATATCGACGCCACCAGTAGGATCCACTTCCTCGATTCTTCACGCATACTCCACAGATTGAACAGTTTGATCTGTTTATTCTACCTTCGTCCTCGTCGTCTTCGTTTTCAATTCGTTTCGTTGGTGATTTGAAGCACTGTGAGATGAAACTGAGAATTCGTTCCAACGAGTTTGAAGGGGAATGAGACGAGAACAGAAGAAATTTGAAGGCCTTTTATAGAGAATGTTCTTTTAAGCTGTCTTATGCTTTTTTTTTTTTTTTTGGCGATGAAGGGTTGTTGTTTGTTTGTTTGATAGTGTCTTTTTCTGATGATACAGAAGACACGTCTTTTCTAACTATTTTATTAGATTAAATGGTAGTGATTTAGTCATTAAACTTATTTAAAAATACAATAAACATTTCATCTTATTTATATTTAAATAATTTTTTATATTGTATTATATTTAATGAGTTCGAATAAAAATAATATTAAAAAATATAATAATATCACATCAAATACTTTATATTAGGATTAAATTTTTTAAAAAAAGCATTTTATAATAAAGACCAGTACTTATTAAATTCAATCATGGAATACATAATTTTGTTAAAATAAAATCGTTTTATATTAATTGTTTTAAAAAATAAATTAGTAGTAGGAGCAATAAATATTAAAATAAAAGCACTCATTCTTTTTGTATGTAGTCAATCAATTCGTCGGGAAATGCCGGAATTGTAAGTGAATTCCCGTGAGAATAAATTCTACTTTAAATGGAAAGTAGAATTACATGGAAACAAAACCATAACTTTTGTAGAATCATAATATTTTAAAGAGTTAAATGGCAAATTTACTTTGAAACTTTTTCTCTAAAAACGTTTGATACCCTAAACTTTTTTTTAAATTATTTTTGCCTCGAATTTTTTAAAAGAGAACATTTTTTATCTCACCATTAAATATAAAAAATGTTAATTATTAAATTGAAGTTTTAACCAAGAATTAAATGGCATATTTGCCTTGAAATTTTTTTCCATGGGTGTTTGGGTATCCTGAAATTTTGTTTGGAGCTTATTTTCTCTAGAAGTTTAAAAATGGAGTAATTTTGCTCTCCCTTCTTCTTTCTCCTCCTCTTCTACCAACAAGCTCCCATACTACCATGAATTGGAGTCCAAATGTGATGCTAAGTAAAATAGGTGACTGAGATTCATGAGCTTGTGTCAGAAGTATCGCATCTACCTCAACACTTTCACCCCCTAAAAATGACTGCTCAAACCCACAATGTTACCACTCTATCCATCAAAGGCAAATCGGCCATTCTTAACTTCCTAGATTGCTGTCATCCTCCTTGACTTGCCTCATGCTCCTCTCATAACATCCAAGTTGCTGCTTTCACTGCTGCCGCCATAGTCAAGTTTGATGTTGTGAAGCCCTCAGAAGCATCTAAGTTAAGGTCACAATCCGCAGAGTCATCATAATTGAGTAAGATAATGGAATTGTCGAATATAGAAGAAGAGAGCTTTTATGTGGTCGAGTTCAACGAAACCAAAGCTAAAGTAATCAATTTGATCTCCAGGAAGCAAAACACACACATGATTATATTTTTTCAACTATATCTAGCATTAGAGCCAATAGTGCTCTCTCAATGAAATATTCTAGTTCAATGAACTTGTCAAGCAACATAAGATAAGTAGATTGAACTATTGCTTCAATTGGATTATCTTAATTCATGATCAACATTCAAGAAGGATTTCAATTTTTGTGATACTTGGTGTAGAAGACTTAAGGATCCATCACCTATGCTTAGCAATCATTATATTTTGAGAAGATTTCAATTTCTTCCTTCTCCATTTTAGATGCAGGTGTGTTGAGTCTCATATTTTTGGTAAATTTGAAAAACTTACAAGGATAGCAAATATAAGAATAAGTAATTGTTGAGTTAAACAACTTCTACATGACCTTCCTTTAGTATTATAGGTAAAATTTGTCTGAAATCTCCACCTATTAGAACAACTTGCCTCCAAAAGTTTTATTGGATCTCATTATATCCTTCATACTCTTGTCAATGTTCTATACATTGTCTTTTGATCATAAGTGCTTCATCCCATATTAAATCTGTATTCTTTAGAAGTTTGCTAGTGGAGAGTTATGAAAGATATTACATATTGAATCTTCATTTACATTAATGGGAATAACAAACCTTGAATGAGCAGTTCTTCTTGAAGGCAACAGAATTGTTGCAATTCTACTGTTACAACATTGAGAACAATCTTCCTTTTGCATCTAATGTGTGCTATCAATGCATTCCACAAAAAGGTCTTTCTAGTCCTCCAAAGCTATAAATGAAGAATAATCCTCCTTCATTCCTTATTATTGCTCCAATAATTTCATTGTAAATTATTTGTTATTCATCAATCAACATTTTGCTATATTTCTCACACTCAGACTTGAAATGTTGAATATTGAAATTGAGTTCTTGAATGATCAATTGATTTCAAGAATCATGTCGGCAATTCCTTAAAGGTTAAGGCATTGTTGGGAAGTCATCAAGATATTTTCATTGGTTATAAAGAATTCTCTATTTCAGTAGTATACTATTTTCTTTCTCTTCATGTGAAATTTGTACACCTAAAAAAGCATATTTGAATTATTTATTGGCTACTATATTGTATACAGATTTTTTTAGAAAAATTGAATATATCTACTTTAGTCATTACAAAGTTATCTTTAAAATGCATAATGAATTTTATTAATAATTTTTAGCATTTATTTGGAATAAGTTCTATGCATTTATTTGGAAAATAATAGTTTTTCCAATTTCAAAAAAAGAAAAAAGATATTTACCACTATTGTTCTAATTAGCATGAGGGATGTAGAAAAAAATCACACATAGAAGGTTAGAAGTCTCCTTCCAAACTAAGTCGAGTTGACTGAGGCAATGGCTAAACACATGCTTACAAAGAATTTTCTTAGGTATTTACTAGATGCCTAAAATGTGGCTTACTTTATAGCATTTATATACTCTTGGTCATCTTCAAAAAGATCTAATGCATAGCATGCTAATCTAAATGTCGAATGCACAACATTGTTAACATTGGTTGACTTCCAAACTTCTTCAAATGATTTAGGACCTCTAACCTGGTTAACAGTACTCGTGGGTAGTATGATTTTCCTTGGGATGGAGAAGCATTTATTAGTCTTCCTACTGCAAATCCTCTTTGTCATTCTTTTCAAATTCTTAACTTGTAAAAAACATAGTGATGAGGCAACTCTAAGTAGGTTTCTTGTAAACCCATCATCATCATTTCTTTGCATCCATACAATAATTATCGACTGTTGATTGTTTGATACTCTGATTATCTACAACACTTTAAACTTTCTGGTTACTTGTGTAAACAATAGATTGATAGTCAGGAAAATGATATGCACTAACATTTCTATAGGAGGGTATCTTTCATGTATGTCATATGAGAATATTCTTCAAGAGCCTTCACATGCAAAGAAATACCTACAATTGATGTAGTGAGTAATTCATCAAACCTTTGTTGAGCATCATAATCATTGTTGTTATTGTACATGCTAGCAATAACAAACATCATTCCCTTGCTAATATACTTGAAAAG
>NW_026556089.1:0-42348 GCF_029017545.1 Prosopis cineraria | reverse complement strand
AATTTTAAAATAATGAGTTTAACAATCTAGTGTTGAAGATGACACACGACAACCTTAACAAAAGGCATGTAATTTTATTTTTATGAAATTATTTTTTCATTATAAATTATCTATTTACATATGACTTTTTATTAAATAAAAAAATTATATTTTCCTAATTTATAGAATAATTAATAAACGCTGTTGTAACCCATACTTTATTTTGGGATCATCAGAAAAGGGCATACTTTTATATGCATTTACATATATTTTTTTAATCAAGCTCGATTGTAAATTAGTAAGTTTCAAAACCTATTCGAGTTAATGGCTGGTTCAATTATAAGGTCAAATAAAAAGTTGGCACCAGACCATTGGGGTTGATACATTTGAGTATCATGTCATATGTTAACGGCAATAACAACATTTTCTATAACTGTACCATACTAAGAGATCTCATTCATTTGATTTGTAACTTGCTAGCTCATTATTCAGAATGGAGTGCACTTATAAGGCTATGAATTATAAATATTTATAATTAATTAATAATATATGTTAGTGTGTACAGTATGTGCGCTTATATCTTTTCTTTTCTTTTTTTACTTTGCAAGGACTACATCCTTTGACTTTAGTAGCTGATTTTATTAGTCATTTGAAGCTCTATTCTCATGAATTTTTCATACATGTTTATGATGTGATGATGACATATTATAAGAATGAAAATAGCTTAGAATATTTTTTTTATCCCTCGTTTGAATGAGGACGTGTTTGTAATTTACTTAACTCTTTGGTAGATAATTTATATTTGATACAATTTATATGATACCAATATTAATTGTCAATACTAATTCTTCTTATGTGATACCAATATTTTGATACCACTTATTCTAATTGAGTGTGATCAAAATCTTTATCGCTTCCTTTTCAGCATTTTAAAAAGGAAAATGATAAATCATTAATTTAAAATTTTTCTTGATTCTTATACTTTGATAACAATTTTGATAATTAATATTCTTCTTATTAAATTATACTACATATATTTCGATATCATTGTTCTGATTTAGCATGATTTTTATTTTTGAACCTCCTCTCAAAACATTGGGAAAGGAGCATTTTATATTATGTATTTTAGTTTATTAGTAGTTTTGATTATTTGTAGCATTTTTTATTATCTATTATAACTTATTTGATACTACATATTTAGTGTTGGACAACAAGAAAATAAATTATTGGCTTGCCTCATAATAGTTGGAATATCCAAAATTACTATAATATCATGACCCATGGCATCATAGACTTGAAATTGAGATCCATAATTTGGGATGTATTTTTAGATTGTGTTTGAGCTTTAACTATCCTTTTAAACCTCATGGTCATGAAAATGTCTTAAATGTTAATCGTGTCAAATTCTAAAATATATATCACAATTTTTAAATTCTAAATTATTTGCTTTAGTTTAATTGTAGTTTTGATTATTAAAAATATTTTTTTATTACCTAATATAAACCATTCGATACCATGTGTTTTGATGCTACTCATTTTAATTGAGCTTGATCCTTACTTCTATAAAGTAAAAAAAAAAAACAACTATTACACCCATAATCTATCTCAACTTTAGCTCTAGGAAGAAGGTAACATAGTAACATTAATATTATTGTGAATATTTTTCAATAAATCTCACAAGAAGAAGCATCCTTCTAGAATTCACGATCACAATTGGTAATAAAAAAAACAATGCTTGTTTGCATAATTGATATAGTCAAAGTTAAGGTTTGTATCAAATATGGAATTCCTATATTGACCCTTTTTAGACCATGGAAATAGTTGGCTTTTGACTCAATAATGGAGATGGTTAATTTTAGACAATGATTAAGTAAATAGACTAGTCTTGCCTCTTTTAATTGAAGAATAATATAGTCTTGTGTTTTAATGCAATTTTGCTATTGATCTATCTTCTGTGCATGTGTTTTCTTTTTCTTAAGTGTTAACTCTGGCTAAAAAACTTGCCGGGTTGAAGAGGTAAGTTCAAGATCTTTCACACTAATTGTGAGAAAGTGGCACCAATGGACCATGAACATAGCATGAGCAAATGAGAAAATAGAAAGCATGATAGAAATATTATATATATATAATATATATATAGACGCCACCACCACCATCAGATTGTTGTAGTAACTAGTGTTTGCCTAATTATCTAATATATACCTGACTTTGTACTTCTATTGTTACATTGAATAATGTTTTCTCTTCTATCTAAAATTGATACTAATAGTATATCTTTGATATGACTATCAACTAGGTCAAATTCAAGTATTGTTGAGCTCAATTTAGAGTGAGCTTTCCTAAAGATATTTTTTTTACATTTACATGAACTCAAATTCAAAAATATGCTCAAGAGGTTATCACCCCTTTTACTAAGACTAACATCTACTGATATTGATAATATATCTAATTATACATATCATGTTATTGTCTAATAAACAGAACTACATGATTGAATTATCTTGCAACATCCCAATTTTTATTTTATGATTTAAATAATATTATGATAGAATTATTCTATATATAGTTATTTAAATAAATATAAATTTAATTAAAAGGAGTTAAATCCTGAGGACTTAATTTCGAGATATGATTTTTTTTTTACAAGTGAGAATAAGTAAAAAGTTTTGCTTAAAAAAAAAGAAGGGAAACTCAACCTAATCTTTTGAATTTTTAATCTTAGAAAATAAAATAAGACAATATACAATATATATATATATATATAAAATCAAAATGTGTAGGGGTTGTTTGTATTTAAAAAAAAAAAAAGACAAAGAAAGAAGATATAAAATGAAAGGGGGAAAAGGGGGGAAAGGCTATGGCCTGATGATGGCACGTGGGCCTTGGCCCACAAACCAATTAAAATACCCCCTTCAAACTCCATTTCCTTCTCCTTTCCTGCGCACGACGCGATTCCAGTGCGGGAGAAATGGGAGAAAAAACTGAGCCCGCGGGTAAGAGAATTCTTGGAAGAGGTCTCATAATAAGATATTTTGAAAGTGATTTTTAGTATTCTAAGACAAGATATATATTTTAAATATTTTTTTAGTCATTTTATTCTTCTAGTTTCCGATTTCTTGATGGGCAAAAATTTTAGAGTTTGGTAGATTTCAAATGTTTGGATGATTTTAGCAATTATTTAGATTTTAATGGAGTCAAAGAGATAGGAATGAGAGTTTGTATGATTTAGATTTATCCAAATAATTTATTTGATGAGTTAAAGCTAGGTTTTAATTAAGAAAATAATTATTTATGAATATGGTAGTGATATATTTCAAATTTAATGGTTTATTTTGGGTTAATGGAGTTCATGTCAATGATTAAATGGATTGATTTTAAGGTTTATTATTAAATGTGAATATTAGTAATTTTTGTAGGCATTTTACTATTGGAATTTTGAGACTAAGAATGACTTGAGGAAATTATTGTTGTTTAATAGCTCTAATGAGTGAAATGAGGTTATTGAATTATAAGAATGTAATTGAGATGAAGAAATTTATTTGTGATAGTAAATTTAATTTTTTAAAGAAAATACAATTTAGAAAAAACTGGAGTTTCTTTGTGATAATTAAGAGTTTGTTTGGATTTAGAAAATGTTTTTAAGGTATTTAAATGATGATTGTGGCTTAAGTCAAGCCCTAGATTTTGGGATTTAACTAGATGTAAAAATTAAGGTTCCCAAGAGATTAATTATGGTGACAAAAAATTTAATGGGTATATTAAAAGCGTGGTGTAAATATAGGGGTGATTAAGTTTAAAAGTTTAAGTGATAAGATGGGTGTTGGATTAATAAGGATAATTAATCTAACCCTAACATTATGTTATATTTAGTGTTTAATCATTAATATTAATTATGCTTGTTATTAAATATTATGCAGAGCATGGTGTTAGCGTGTTGGTGGAATTAATAAACTTGTTCAGGGAAATGTGTTTACAAGGAGCAAAGGTAGCCCTTACTATCATGTCATGGTGTGTATTGTGATTAGTTGTATGTATTTTATTTCAATTAAATGTTGTTCGCATATGTATAATTATTGTTTGGAAATAAATTGCTAGTGAGATTAAAATATTGATACATACATATATATATATATAATATTATGTTAGTATGAAATTTTTGAGGTTGGAAGAATGTAACATTGTCTGGAATTCATATTTGTTTGAAAATTATATATGCATCAATTTTCATATTTGACTATGTTTAATGGATTATAGGACTTTTATAGGATGTAGATTATTGTATTGTACTGTTTTGGTCAAGTTGTTCGTCCCAAATTTTGGCTCTGCTTTAACTTTTTTTTTTTTTTTGATAGGAGGCTTTGCTTTACCTTGCAGTGTTAAAGATTTGGGAAATGATGTTTGGGCCCTAAATAGATATTGTGAACTTTTGCTCAAAAAAAAAAAAAAAAGATATTGTGAACTAAGGTTTACAGTGAAAAGTATTGTGCATCAAACTTGGGCCAAGAATGGAATATATTAAATATTTTGGGTGATACTTGAATCACTATATTTGAATATTTGTTGGAAAAGAGAAGCAATCTTTATATGAAATTTTTGTCTGGGAACTCTGATTTCATATTGTTTTAGGTTTTATAAAGAAAAAAATTGCAATTATACTCTATTAGAAATGAGACCCTATTATATTTAGTAAACTATTATTTACTATTGTAGGACTTGTTTATTAAGTTAAAGTTTTTTTATCATAGTAATCAGTTTTAAATTTGTTTTACTTAATTAAGGAAAAGTCCTTTTTCTACCATGGCAAAGTTTATTCAAGCATGTTTGATTTTTTTTCTATCATGATAAATTATGTTTCTGCTATGGTAGCATTTTTTAAAAAAAATAGTTTTCATTCTTCCTACTATATAAGCTTTTTAAAAGATAAATTTTGTCATTTAATTATCATGATAGCCAGGGTGGGTTTTAATAAATATTGTTTTTTTTTAAAAGTATGGTGTTACACATCTCACTTATCAGGTGGGATCTCCTACCCCATTCTACAGGTTTGTACATGGATAGCCACCAAATAGGACTTACTTAAGACTCTGTAAATAGTGCAGCTTCCCATTCCCATAACATATATTATTTATGTTTGTTCCCGTTGCACATATATTTCAATAAAAATAAAATGTTCTTTATTTCTATAAACTCATATACAATGCAGTACAAAGTGCTTTTAAATAAATATAAATGGTAAAACTACCCAACATGGGTTTGAAATGACCTAAAACAAAACTCCAAACCAACAACAGTCACAACCCATAAGAATATATTTTGCAGGCTATGGTAGGTACAATAGCACATGAATAATGCAGAACACGAACACTGACACAAGAGGGAAATTAGTAGAAGTAGTTGAGAAGACCAACTAGTGTAGAAGCAATGAGAAGTAAGAAAGTGGAAGAAGACATAGCAGAAGATGATGATGGAGTCAGATTAGTAGTACGCCCAGATGTTGATGATGTTGTTGATGTTGATGGTGGTGTATTAGTATTATCCACTGGTGGAGATGATGATGATGATGGGGTTGTGTGTCTGATTCAGGTGCCTCTGAAGGTGTCATTGGCGGTGAAGGCATAATGGAAGGCACTGCATCATCAAACATACAACAACATTATATTATGCTTATTTATCAGTAATCCCACACATACACATGTTCATGTGAAATAGTCTTGGCATGTCTAATAACATGTTTGGAGTGATATTTAGGCTTGGTTTGAATGAAGAGAAAAGTAAAAAGAAAATAGAAATGAGAGAAAACTAGAAGAAGAAATTTCCAAAATGGTAACTTTTTTTATTATATTTAGAAGTCTTCTCTCTTAATTTTCCTTCCTCTCTATTTTTCTCCTATACAAAAGGTTAGTATATGTTTGGATAACAAAGTTAATCAATTTTAAAGGTCAAAATTATGATTTTGTGAAAATATATGCAAGTGCCTCTGTTACACGTAAAATCAATTATGAACTCATAAGTTAAAATTATAACTTTCTTAAAAATATTCAAACGTTCATTTATATCTCAAAATTAATTATAAATCTAAATTGTGATTTTTTTTAATCCGAACACCTATTATATTTATACCTGTCAAGATGAATTATAAACTGAAAACTATGATGTTGATAAAATTTATATAGTTTTGGAAAATTTTTAAGAAAGTATAATTGAAAGGTTGATTGAATTGAAGAATACCTTGAGGGCTAGGAGATGGAGTGAATCCAGAGGGAGCCGATCTCGGTGAAGGAGATGGGCCAGAGATGCAGGTCCTGTGATTGATATCAATTAACATCAATACAAAGATATGGAATATAAAATTTATAACAAGTCATATTATTTTTTTAAAAGGAATAACATGACTTATTATTTATTCAAACTCAGAGTTAAAGTGGGGAAAGAAAATGTTATATTGGGAAATACCTGGTGCAGGGAGTGGTGAACCAGAGGCTGGGGGAAAAAAAAAAAACAGAACATGAACTCATTAGCTTTCTCATTTGCTTCAATGAAAGATCAAAGCTAACACATTGTAAGCGATATTAAGAGAAGGGTAAAATACCTTTGCACTGAACAGGGACACGTGGCATGCGACAGGCACGTGGTAGGGAGATGGCTAATGTTCTGTTAATAGGTAATTGGAAGGGAACACTACCAGTGACTATGAGGCACAGACAGTCCATGCCTCCGCTGGCGAGAGACTTCAGAGAATCACAGCACTGTGTTGTGGGCATGGAGGATCCGCCGGCGCTGCTGTTCGTCAGGTAGTTCATACAAGGTGTGAAGGTATTTATGATCGATGTGTTACATGGGGAGCTAATCTGACCACTTGCCGGAGCAACCATCACTGCAACCATCACCACGGTGGCCACCACCACAGAGAACCACCTTGGCTGAAAATGCTCCATATTACTCTGTTTTGTTCTGTTCTGTTGAGATTTTTTTTTTTGGCTTGTGGGGTTATGGAAACTGAAAGTGAAGCGATCAAATTCAGAAGTATTTTTGAATTTTGATGGTTTGGGTGAGAGAGAACGTAGAAGGGTTTGGATTTTATAGAAGGAAGTGGAGGGAATGGTGTGAGGGGAATGAAGTAGAAGTTGGTTTAGGAGATCAACCACTTCAAACTAATCTGTTCCAAGTGGAAGAATTTGAAGTAAGTTGGTAAGATTGGTATACTCTGTTTTTTTAGCATGAAATTGGCATGTTTTAATACGTGAACTCTTGCATAATTTGTTTTTTTTCTTTTATTATGAAGAAAATAAACAGATTCTAAATTAAATTACAATTAAATATTATTCCCTTCTGTATTTATAAAGTAAATAAGAAAATTTTTTATCCTGTATAAGGCATGTCTTTGCATCATTGAGTTTTTTTTAAATTTTTTTACTTCTTATTAAATGTGAATAGAGAGAAAATATGTTATTAAAGTATCTAGTATTCTTCTTACTACAATATAGGACATTAATAACTACTTTATAATTTTCAAGAAAAATTAGATGAAACATTAAATTTTTTTAAAAAAATCACTCCTTCTGTTAAAAAATGCAAGGTACTTTTTGGGGAGTTGGATGTTAAAAAATGTGAGGTATTTTTAGTTTTGAGATGTAATCATTGTTTTTTTTTTCAAAAGTGCCTCTATTAATAATGACTTTACATTTATTATAGGGTGTTTAATAGGGATAAATATGAAAAGATAGGGTCAGTTTGAAAGTAAGTAACTACTTTATTAGAGGGTAAAATTCAGTTAAAAATATCTTATATTTTTAAATGAAGGGAGTAGATATTTTCAATTATATCCTTAGTAAATATCTTTTATATTTGCCTTAACAATGATAATTGAAATTTCAATGTATCATTTTTTTTTCAAAATAGATTAATAAATAAAGGAGAGATAAAGTTAAACAAGAAATCATAAAAATTGACTTATGGCTTATATTTTGAATTAAGTAAGGTTTCTAAAAGATATCATCTAAAGGACTAAAGAGTATATCTAATAAGGATAAAATAAAAAATTATTAGAATTTTGGACATGATTAATAAATTTTAATAAAATATATTAAAAATAACTTATAAATAAAACCAAATGGAGTAATTTTTTAAAAATATTTTAATATTTTTTATGTGTTAAAGATTATGAATTGAATAGATGCTAAATGCAGTTATTTGATTGAATACATAAATACTTGCTACTCCTTCTATTTTATATTATAAGACACTTTTAGATAAAATTATATATGTCAATAAAGCCCATTACATACATTTTACAGCAATATTTTTTTAAAATAAATAAAATTTTTTAAAAATGTCCTTCGTTTAACACTCAATTTATTAAAAAATATTAAAAAGAGAGAATATATGAGAATGATAATATTTAAAAAAAATATTATTAATAAAATATTACTTTCATTAAAGTATCTTATATTTTAAATGCTGAATCTTCTTAAAAGTATTTTATAATTTAAGACAAAAGTAATATTATATTACGTGGAGGATGAACAAGGTTGACTGCTTGCAAAATTAATAAAGGGAAATAGGGCGGCAATGAGAAGTCAAATAAGATTGCGGTAGTTGAGCTGTGAATTAATGGGATCAGTTAGATAACCGAAGATAAAATAATTTGGATTAGTTTTGTTTGCGTGCTCTACTTTGCAACAACTCATCCAATTTAATGTGAACTTGCCAACAATCTCCATGTTGGAAAACCTGCTTCATGATTCTTCATGTGATTATACCTTATGAAACCACATATCCACCATAGATTCTTGTCTGTCTTACTTTGCTTTAAGCTAAGGGTTTGGTGAACCCATAGTTTAGATAAGTTATATTTTTCAGGTTAAAAGAGTGCTTTTGAATATTATTTAGGTAAGATGATAAAACTTTTACTTCCTCATGTTTGTTTTAGTTATTAATTTTGACCTTCAAATCTAATTTTATTGACGTAGTTCTTTATATTTTTTTCAATTATTAATTTGGGCCTTATTGTTTAAATAAGAAATACCACTATTAAAATTGGTTGGCATAGCTAACATATTATTGGTGACAGTCATGTAGAGTAATGAAAAAAAGGTTAATTATTTAGGGACAGAAAACACAAACTCAGAAATTTTGAAAAATAAATTAACAAAATACAATGTAAAGAAAAATATTAATAAAAATTGAACTTATTTGAAGGCTAATTTATTCATTCTCATTTATCTAAATATATGTGTCAAATCATCAAAATACTTTACATATTGAATTAATTTGATAGTAAATTTATTTTTTAAAACTTAAAGGAATAATATGAAAATTTAAAAAAATGTAAAAGATCAAATCAATAAAAATTAAATTTGAGGGATCAAATTGGTAATGAGACAGAGTTGAGGGACTACAAATTTTATTTTCCCATATATTTATTAATAACTAATAAATAAAGTTTTCATGTCAACATCGAAATACAAATTCACATTTTTATGGCCTCTACATCTCCTAATTATCAAGGGGCAGTAAAGCCGAATAAAACCAATCAAACAAAACTAATTCAATCAAAACCTAATAAAATTAATCATTAGTAAGGTTTGGTTTCATTTTATAAATTAAAAAATCAAACGGTTTGGTTCAGGTTTTGTTTTGTTTTTCTTTGAAACCTTCACCAAACTTGAATTATATCTTTTTATATTTTTAAATGTATTTTTTATAATTAACATTATACTATTAATTATTGTTTATTATTTTAAATTTTAACCTCAATTAAAGTCCAGCCCAAACTCAAAATACTTTAGTAGAATCCCTAATCTTACTTTTCTCAATTTTATTAATTGCCTTTAGAGTCAAATACAGTCTAGAAAAAGGAGAGGTGTTTTGTCATTGCCAATTGAAGAGTGAAATACTTCACATCCATGACTGCAACTGGTTGATTCTTATCTGTTACTCTTTACTGTCTTCTATTTAAATTTATTAGTTTATCAATCATCATGACTTTATGCGGCCATTTGCATATGTGACTATTTGCTCCTATATGATTTTTATAGATGCGTCCAAACATTAGTTTATCGGTTTAATAGTTTATTATTTGATTGCTCATATTGTAAATCGTAGGAGGAATTGTTGCTTGACTTTGTGGCATATTTCTTCTTTGTTTTATATTATTACACCGTAATTGGGCTCTCTTGCCTTTGTGGTTCAATATCAGACTGGTCAAGCGGTCATTGTATTTGGCTATTTGTAATGACGTTGGCTTGAGAGATGGTATCTCCTGTTCTCCATGCCAATTTCTATTCCTTCAACCAACAGGAGTTG
Source organism: Prosopis cineraria (assembly GCF_029017545.1). Classification (NCBI taxonomy): domain Eukaryota; kingdom Viridiplantae; phylum Streptophyta; class Magnoliopsida; order Fabales; family Fabaceae; genus Prosopis; species Prosopis cineraria. The sequence goes on along the minus strand of NW_026556089.1, from coordinate 32,064 downwards.
TTCCGAGTGATAAGCAGCTCGATTTTATTTAAGCAAGGTCTCGAGTTCGAGCCTCGTGTATGTAGAAAATTCTCGTTGGGAGACTTACCCACCATGCTAGGTGCATGACGTGGGTCGGATCCGGATATAGTTGAGGCAAAGCTTTGATAAATCGGGTGGGCTACCAAAAAAACATTTATTCCTTAAAAAAAATTACAATTACACACCGTATATAATATAGTATATATAGTTAATTAGCTGGTGACCAAAGTGGATATCTCGTAAAAATGCACTGGGAATGAAGATGTGTAAGCAATTGAGATTTTAAAAATTATTAAATAGTATATGTGGCCACGTGGATGGATGGAGACTTAGAGAGTAGGGACTATAAGGGACTACTTGAAAAAAATTAAATATTTTAAGCCAAAGGGACCCCTCACCTTGTGACCTTATAACTTGTTCAATAGTTAAAGCATGTTATTTTGTTATTATTATAAACACTAGTATATTATATAAACTATAAAGCATACATAAACACTAACTAGTGGTATGAATATTAATAATTTCATTATGTCAATGCACAGGAAATGCTTCCAATATGAGTGAAAAGTTGAGATAAATCTTGTAATCGATATTGACAAAGAGAAATCAAAGAATAAAAGGTTAGACGTAACTAACAATGTTGCTACCATCAATGCTTCCGTTCCATCTAATACATCAAATCAAGAGAAGGGTGAAGAGATTGATAAGGAGAATGAGAAGGGAAAAGAGAAAGAGGAAAGAAAACAAGAAGACATAAATTCTACTACAAGTAAAAGAAAAACATCTAGACCTTAGTCTTGGGTGTGGAGTCATTTTACTTTAGTTGAATGTTGTAATCCTAAATTTCCAAGAGCTAAGCGTAATTGGTGTGGGGTAGGCTATGCATGCCATAAAAAAAAAAAAAACAAATGGAACATCTATTTTGGCAATGCATCTAGAATCAAGATGTAAGAAAATCAAAGTTGGAAATAAAGATCCAAAACAATCTCTACTTGCTTTACAACAAAAGAAAATGGAGGATGGACATGGCCGTGGAACTAGTTTGAAAGGAATAGCATTTGATTTTAATTCTTGTAGGTAAGCTTTTGCTAAAATGATAATTGTTGATGAGCTGTCTTTTAAATTTGTTGAGGGAGAAGGATTCCAATATTTTATCAGTGTTGCATAGCCTTTATTTCCTCTTCCGTCATGCTTTACAGTAGCTAGAGATTGTTGGAATCTTTTTTTATTTGAACAAGCTAAGTTAAGGAGTGCATTTTCCAAGTCTCGTCAAAGTGTTTGTCTAACTATTGATTGCTAGACATATATACAGAGCATGAGTTATTTATGTCTTACTAGACATTTCATTGACGATGAATGGAAGTTGCATAAAAAAATTTTGAATTTTTGTCAAAATTGCTGACCATAAAGTTGATACCATTAGTGGATTGATAGGAAGTTGTTTGTTGTTGAATTGGAGGATTAATAGTGTTTTTATCATTATAGTTGATAATACTTCATCTAATGATATTGTTATAGCTTATGTGAAAGATAAAATATTTGATTGGAATGGTCACATAATGAAAGGAGAACATATGCATGTCAGATGTTGTGCATACATTATGAATTTAGTTGTCAATGATGGGCTAAAGGAGATTAATGAGTCTTTTACAAAGAATTAGAAATTTAGTTCAATTTATTCGTGCTTCACCAACTCATTTTCTATGTGAAGCAAACTATAATTCAAGATTGGGATAAAGCATGTGTTTTTGTAAAGTTCTTAAAAATCTTTTGTGTCACTAAAAATGTCTTCGACTCATTATTTGTAACATCATCTCAATACTTTCATGACTTTTGCTTGATGGCAAAATCCTTGAGAAGTATGTGTGAAAGTGATGATCCTTTGTTAAGTTTGATGGCTATAAAAATGAAAATAAAACGTGATAAGTATTGGGAAGATGTGAATAATATGAATATCATGATCTTTATAGCAGTGGTGCTTGATCCTAGGTATAAATTAAAATTTATGAAATGGAATTTAAAGAAACTCTACAATGAAGACATGGCTGAACATTATACTTGGCAAGTGAAAGAGTTATTTATCAAAATGTATGAAAATTACAAGGCTTTTCATGGCATAAAGAAAAGTCCAACCAATATTCAATCAAAAAAATAAGAAAGTTGTTTCTCATGAAGAGAATGAAAAAGATTCAATTGCAATGAAGTTTGACAAAGTCATGAATGAAGATGATGATATTGAGAATTAATTAAAAGTGGACCTCTACTTGGTGGAAAGTAGAGAGAAAATGTGCAACAAATAAGCTGCTTTTAATATAGGGGGTCATATACTAAATGAATATAGAAGCTCATTGAGTGCCAAGACTGTTGAAGCCTTTGTATGTGCACAAAATTGGTTTCGATCTACTCCATTGTCATGTGATATTGAAGAGAAAGTTGAGAAAATTGAGGAAATTGAGAAAATTGAGTTAGGTAATATCTTTATAAATATTTTATTTTAACAAGTTTGAAACCTTTAAATATAAATCGTGTTTACAATTTATTTGTTTATTTTGCCTTTAGATCTTAAAGTTGTCATCCTAAATGATGATGATGACTTTTGATTATTAAGGATCTCCAGTTATTTTTATTTTATACATGTAAGTACTATGACTCTTATTTGTTATGATTATTATTTTTGAATTCATATTTTCACATGTTTTCCTCTCTCTTTTTTCTCAGATATTGAACTTAACAGGCACTAGTGGCATTGGCAATTGTTACTTCAAGAATGATCTTTTAAATAATTTTAGATAAATAATTTTCCTTTTATTGATTTAAAACAATTTTTTTGTTATAGACATTAAAATAATTTGTAATGAAATTTAACTCGTTTTAACGTTACTTGCAATGCATATATTTTGATGTTTATTGATAATGAAATTTACATATTTTTATTTTCAATATATATTCATTTCCATGTTAAGAATGTGACTTGATGTTGGAATATGAAAGGAAAAAAGTCAAAAAAATAAAATTAAAACTTGATTCATATAGAAACCAAACTGAACCAAACCAACTTTAATAAAAAACCAATCAAGCATCATTTTTTGTGTAAATTGATTGGTTTGGTCTGGTTCATGTGTTGATCAAAACTAAACCAAACTATACCTTTGATCACCCTTACTTATTATACTTTCCCATATATTTAATAGATTTAGGCCGCTGGTTTAGATAGGTATAGATTACTTGGTCAAAAAAAGAAGAAGATTAGCATAGATTACTTCACTAGTTAAAACTACGCAATTTTGTTTAAGATGTCTTAACCGTTCAAATAATGGAGAAGAATGCGGGGACTGATTGGGAAGTGGGGGAAAAACATTATAATTTTCTTGACATTTACAAGACATTACAATTTATTTCTTTGTTAATGTAAAAGGTTTTGGGAAGATTTCAAATTAATATTGTCAAGTATTTTTTATATTTATGAAAATCTATATATTATTTATGCTTGCAAATACTGAAAGGTAAATGAATTATTCAGGAAAAAGAAAAGGTAAATGAGTTAACTATCTCCTCAGTGGGTGTATGCTTAAATTAAAAAAATTTACAACTGAGTTTAAAAAAAAATTGTGAATGTTAACATAATTTATGTTTAAATACCTTTATTTTTTAAGTCAATTAAATAAACCAAAATTTATTTGAATAATTTCATTCAAAAGTCAATTGAAATATATAATAATAAAAATAGACAGAAATTTTCTTTTATATATTTTTGTAACTAGTTTGATATTTTTATAGAAAAATATTAAACTTAAAATTATAATTTTTTATAAAATGTATATTAAAAATATAAAAATGCATTGATAAATAAAAAATTTAATTTTAAAAAGGTATTATTAAATGATAACATTAAAAATCTTCAATTACAAAAATTAAAATTAATTAAATATATTAAAATATCCAATAAAAAATACTATTGATATCCGAGTAATATTTAGAAATACTACCAGGAGATTTTTGTCCTTTTGAATTCACTGGGAGGACAGGCCCATTGAGTCTTAAATAGAATAACCGATTATTTAATTTTTATATCTAAATGTTACTTTTTTAAATTTTGTGGTCACCCCAGGGGATTGCAAATAATTTATCCACTATGGCTATATATACCCCAAGAAAGAGAAATTTGACAAAAAGCTTGAAAGAACATCAATGCTATGCTTGAACTTTTACAGTTTCGACTTTCGAGTTTCGACGATTCGCCAACCGTCTCAGTCTCCAATGGCATTCGCCGTTCCTTCGCTTCTCGCCTTCATCGTCGTCTCTTGTTCTCTTCTCCTCGCCGAGGCGTCGCCATCGCTACCCCCCGCGGCGTCGCCACAGCTACCTTCCAAGGCGTCGCCGGTAACGTCACCTGCACCGACCTGCACCGATGAACTCGTTTTATTTTCTCCATGTCTGTCTTACGTTGCATCTCCGCCGAACGATCTTGCCGACGCCGCCTCCGCCAACTGCTGCAATGCCTTCTATGCCGCCGCCGAATCCGGCGTCGCTGTTTGCTTCTGTTATCTTCTTCGGGAGCCTCCGATCCTAGGCTTTCCTCTTAACAGTACGAGACTTCTTTCACTGTCTTCGGATTGTCCTCTCGCTAATGGCGAATCTGCTGGAGCTCTGTCAATGAATTCTCTGTGTTCAGGTTTGGATTCTTGTGTCTGCTCCTCTTATCTTCTTGATTCTTTGGACTTATCTTCCTCCAAACTTCGGAAGATTTTCCTGCGCTCATTCCAACACATTAACAAATGTTGCGTACATTTCTTGAGAAAATTGTTAACAAATATTGCATAAAGGTAGAATCAATTAATGACATCTTTTCTCTTTTCATTAATTCACAGAATCGCCGGCTCTTCCTCCTTTGAACTTCTCTCCAACTTTAGGGCTCACAGTTCCTTCTGCTTCTAGTGGTGGGTGACGGATCTTGAAATGCTTACTCACTTATTTTTCCTTTTTAAGCATTGAAATTCTCTATAAAAAATATTGTATAAAGCTATAAATAAAATATGTAAAAAATTCAAAAACAAACATTATTCAGGACTGAAAATAATGGAGCCACAGAATTTGTATTTGTAGATAGTGCAGCAATAAATTAATTAGTTATTTCAATATTGCTATTTTTTTTTCGAGCCAGGATATTTTAAACAATAAAAATAGTTCATCTTCATTAAAAAAATGTTAGTGAAATGAGAACTAAATAGAGGTGAAATATATCAATGTGATTTTCAAGGAAAACGAATCAGTTCGTGTTCAATGACTTTTATTTTTCAAGAAATTATTAGCGGTAAAATATATCAATGTGATTTTCTTTTAGCCTGCAAAAGAAAAAAAATATAATGCGAGTGAAATGAGAAATAAATAGATTCACACAACAACATTGCTATAACTGAAACTTAAGTGGACTAAAATTGTTTTCTTGTATGAAATATAACCACAGATAAGTACAATTAAACCAATGAACCAAAATTTACTTATATAAAATCTCTCTCCCTCTTTCTCACACTCACAAGTAAATACATAAATTTTATATGCATTTTAATAAAAAAATCATAAAAAAAAGAACATTTATATTTTCACTGAGTAAACATTATGTCGATGGTATTGAGATGTGGCTCTTTCTCTGCTACCTTCTTCAATATAGATATTTTGATCCTTAAAAGAAACGGAGGATATATATATATATATATATATAGATATTATGATGTTTTTTTAATTAATGTTTTAAAATAAAAACTAGATTGGTTGTGAACCATCGGTTGATATATATCTATATATATATATATATATATATATATAACTTATAAGATAATTGTTTTTTAATTATCTTATTGTCTGTCTCAAATATGATATTATATATAGGGTCTGGAAGGGGGACATCTTCTCAGGCGACAATACCATCTAAGGGCGCCGCAGCCGGTGGCGGAGCCAGAGAGGGCACTGGTGGCATCGGAGGTGGTGGAGCCAGAGGCGGTTCCTCCGGTAGCCGTGGCAGTAATGGGGCAAGGACAAGGCCAGGTGGAGAATGGAATCCTCATGGAGTGGTAGGAGGAGGAGCAGGGCACCACCACAGTGACAGTTCATCAACGACTCAGATATGCAGGAACACAAGGTGGCTACTACTTATAACGTTAATTTTTCTGCTTATGATGTACATGTGTACTGCTGATCCAGCTTATTTAGCTAATCTTCATTCATTTCCATGTCATTACTCTCAATAATTGAACCAATCACGTGTATTAGACTTAGTTCTTTTTTTTTGGGGCAAATTAGACTTAGTTCATGGGACAACTATATATACATTACATGTACAAGAGAAAACAGAATTGTTGTTGCTTAAATACTGTAGAGGAAGATTTTGTTATTCACTTGTTGTTTGTTCAAATATGTGTGCCAACTGGTTTTTTCGTCGTTAATTTATCCTATGCTTCATTTACTCTGGTCTTTCTTTTCTCTTTGAAATAATTTTAATGTTCACTTGCCTCTTCCCACTTATATTTCCATCCGCAGATGTGTGTGTACTCTGTGTGTGTGTGTTATGACATTAGTTTTTGTGGGATGTTGTCTGCTTTTACAACATTCAATTAGAATGAGAATAATTGCTGTGTTGCTGTGTAATACATAGAGTGTAAGTTAGGCAATGTTTGATATACGAAAAAAAATGTTTTTAAAATAGTAAATGAGAATTTTTTTAAAAAAAGAATTATAACAGATGCATTTCTCATTTTTGCTAACAAAATATTTTTCGAGGCATCAAAGAAAATTCTATTATGAAATTATAATATAACAGATTGTCCACTCCCTTTGTCATCATTATGCTTGGAGGTGAAAATGTTTTGTTTTCACAAGTCAAGCCACAAGTTCGAATCCAGGCACTCTCAATCTCATACACACGGGGAAAAAAAGTTGTTTCTTCATCTGACATCTTGTATGGTTTATATAATTCGTGAATAATATATGGTTTTAAAAATTTTGTATTTGATATGGTTCATGTCTAAAAAATACCGGTATGCCTTTGTGTATCTGATATACATCGAATACAACAATTTTCAAAATTTTGGAATATATGCATGAAAATATATGTTATATATTTCAATTTTAGGGGATGGATGTTATTGGTACTTGAGTTTAAAACAAGTAATATAAAAATATTTCTAATAATTAACAAAAATATTAATTTTTTATTTTTTAAGTCTTATAGAGAAATATTTTGATAAAAAAATATAGTAATACAAATTGTAAAATATGTCATACGCATAATGAAATAAATAAATAAATAAATAAAATAAACTCCATTCTCTCATTAGCGGGAATGAGAATGATAATTCTCCCAATTCGACAATCAGAAAAAGGAAAGTATTATTGGAAACGCAAGGTGAAATTATTATCATACCTTCATTGATAAATTAAAATTACTAAAAAAATAAATAAATCCATGATGAAGAAAGATTTCAAAAAATAAGGAAATATAATTTTATTTTATTTTCTTAAAAATAAAATTTTAATCATATAATTTTTAGCAATGAATTAATCAAAATTATTATTTTGTTATTGATGACTTTAAAAAAAGTTACAGAGTCAAAAATGAAAAAAAATATATTTATACTTTAATATTTTTATTCAATATATGTAAACGATATTTTTTACTAATTTAAAAAGTGATGATAAATGTTTTAACATATTTTTACTTCACAAATATTATAGATATTTGATTATCTTTATTTTCATTCTTATATTATTTTCATTATAAAAAAAAATACATTTGTTTCCGTGAGTATATTGATTTCATTAGAACAAAACTTATTTTAACTCCTCATTTCTACTCTCTCCATTTCTATATATATATATATATATATATGTAAAAAAAACTGTATTCACACAATTTGAGAAAGTTAATTAACTATAGTAATTATATTGAAAAATAAAAAAATTAAACTAAAATATCTTATGTTAATCAACATAAGCAAATATTAATTATTTCTCATTAATGTAAATTATGAGGGGTAATTCAAAAAATATGTAATAAATGTTTATTAAAATATGTGATTTTACTTGTATAAAAAAAAAAGGCAAAAAGTGATAATTTATCTTATAAATAGAAATAGAAAAAGTATTCCCAACACTAATGGTGGGAGCACAAATGGTGGTGGTGGGAGGGTGAATTTTTGAAAAGGTGTGTCTAAGTGAAACTTAAACTCAATACCTTTAGATTTTTCAGACATTTTTTGATAAGGGTATAAATTTAATCATAAATTATTTTTTAAGAAATACTAAGCAGCTTATACCATGGTGCACGATAAATTATTAACTCATAAAATTAAAGCACTTGGCACCTTTTATTTACTTTTAAAAAATTGACGTTTATTAATGTAGGGCCCGCGTGAAAAAGTCCACACAAGCAATCTTCATCTCTCTCTTGAATTGCAACAAAACAAGAAGACACACACACGAACGCATTACACACACACTCGACCATGTTGAGATCATTGTGAATGATCAAGGTAACAGAACCACCCCTTCTTACGTAGCTTTCATTGACATAAAGAGTTTAATTAACAATGCGGCAAAGAATCAAGTCACCATGAACCCTCAGAACACCAGTTCGACACGAAACGGCTCATCGAATTGAGATTCTCCAATGCCTTTATTCAAAATGACATGAAGCTCTAGCCTTTTAAGGTTGTTCCTGATGCCCGTGACAAGCCCATGAAGATCGTTCATTATAAAGGCAAAGAGAAACGTTTTGCCCCTGAAGAGATCTCCTCTATGGCCCTCACGAAAATGAAAGAAGTGACTGAAGCATTTCTGAGTCAAACCATTAAGAATGCAGTCATCATCATGCCTGCTTATTTCAATGATTCATAAAGGCAAGCTTGATCGTATGCTTGTACCGCTTCTTCTGCCATCTCAAACGTCCCCAGCCACACCCTCCTCTTGCTGTGCAGATGAGAACAATAGATGAGGACGATAATGGAGGAATTTGTGCTTCAGAGAGAGAGAGAGAGAGAGAGAGAGAAGGAAGGGCCAAAAGAATGGTGCATCAGTGAGTTATACATGTTTTTTTAAGTCAAATAGCTGGTCAACAAATGGACGTTTGCTCGTATAGATGAAAAGGTATCAACCTACTACGCTTTTCCTAATTTATGTTTTTTTTTTTTGCACCAATCCATATCCATAATATAGAATATTCAATGTTTATTAAAAAATAGCTTGTGATTAAATTTGTAACTTCACCGAAATTTTTTTTATAGCTATTAGGCCACGGATACATTTTAACGATAGAATACAAATATTTTATATAACAATTAGATTTAAAAATAAGAACAACAATTTAGTTTTACATAAATGATTGACAACTAGGCTTCAAAAATTTATAACTCCTCCAAAATATACTACAAAGCACTAGATCCACAACTCATCAACAAATAATATTTTTTTGGCACAACAAGTGACATTTTAAATTGATAATTTCGGTCTTGTGAAATACAAAGTAAACTTGGCAAGTTAACATCAAGGCTTCGCTATTGGTGTTATTTTCTTGTCAATTTATTAGTATCATTTTAACATTTCAAGTTTCAACAGAGGCGGATCCTCATGCGGGCTCATGAAAAAAAGTTTGTGTTTTATTCAAAATCACACGTACTTTCACATGAAACAAGTTATTCCCCTATTTAAAGTTTTGAATTCAAGTATTCTGTACGTGAAGGAGAAAACATTGGAAAGCTCTTACAAATTGACAACTGATTTGGCTTATATTCAAATTGGTCAGGATTCCACATGGTTCGTTATTACGAAAAAAAAAAAGAAAGACATTTTTTAAGGCATGCACAAGTAGACTCCACTAACGGCATAGATTATCTCCTTTGACATATCGAGAACAAAGTATAAATTTTTTCCAACTAAATTACTACATATATGAGTCGAGGTTCAAACCCTCAACCATTTGCTTAAAAGACGAGAGCTATAAACTCGTGCAACTTTAGCCGGTTGAAAGAAAGAAATTAAAATCAAGTATGCTTCATAAATTGCCACGTTGTCATTTCATGAGAAGCACTAGTCCAGAGATAAATCGACTCAAGTCACAATTTATACGCTTTCAAGTAATTCTACACCAAGATTTGCAGACATATCACAACACATCTTACCATTAAAGTGAAAGAAGCTGAAAGGGTAAAAATAAAATGAAGTTTGGTGACTAACTTAAGCTGGGGGAGCAGAAGCTTCCTTTACCGATTCGCGCCATGCATACTCTCTTGCTCCATCCTTATCAACGATCTTGATGACAAAGTTTGGTGGGGCCACAACCAGCCTGGATCTTATTTCCAAGATGCACTTATCAACCAAATCAATTGCTTCCTCCACTGACATTCCACTATGGAAGTGTCTGTCCATCATTGAGAGTGAAAAATAGGAGCCATAGCCAAAAGCTCCCTTCTCAACCTTGTGAAGTGAAGCAATGTAGTCAATATAGTAGAGGGAAGGGCCTGTCTCTTTGTCATAGCCAGCAAGAAGGATGTTCACAAAGTATGGACTCTGAATCAAACCAAATTCATAGAGAAATTAACTCACATCCATTGTTAAGGTGATACATTAACTGCAAATAGAATTTAAGCAATAACAACTTGTCACATTCACAGGCATACCACTTCTAAATCATACATAAAAAACAAGGGGAAATTGCATGTAAGGACCTTTCAAGAAAGTTATTCACAGATAAGGATCAATAACAAGTCACCATTTGGGAAAAAACAAGTCCCTATTTCTATTTTAACAATAAATAATTCTGTGTTGGTCCTTATTTACGAATAACTTTCTTCAGCAGTCCTTGTATACAATTTTTCCTAAAACCAACTCAAGCTACACGGGTTTGGAGAATAAAAATCTGTATCTCACTTTTCATTGATGATGGAATATATAGTGCCTTGGGGGCGTGTGGTGGGTTTATATGTCGCCATAAGCCATGAGACTAAATATACATGAAACAAGTTTTTTCTTTTAATATTTTTATTCTTCTACGAAATAAAATGCAGAATTCCAGCCAACAGTAAAAAAAAATCAATAATAGAGAAATCTTTACAGATATAACCACGCAGATAAAATAATCATAGAAGCAATGGAACACCAACGTGGGCCACTGAAGTAGGACCTATTCAGATATGACTATTCATTGAGCTATGAGAAAAATAACACAAGTAATATACAGATGAAACAATCTGGAAAGCCCTTTCCCAGTGGTAGAACAGAACAACAGAATCACATTTTCCCACAGCCATAACTGTTGGTTTTGCATAGGAATTATCTTCATCTGGCATGAGAAATATGTGATTATTCAGTCTAAAGCAAATTAAACTCAAGTGATTGCGATGTACTTGCTAACAATCTGAAACTTAATCTAAAACTTCAAATATAGTATTGTTTATTGAAACTGCAGCTGAGGAGGCACTGTTTCCATCCACCAAAATGTTTGCTGTTTTTGGAGATTCATAGGATATCTTCTCACCATGCAAAGTGAGCATCAATCATATTGTTGCAACAAAATTAATAACAAACTAAATGCAAATCTAATTCACAGTTACAGCTTCAAACAACAAATGATAACTCTTCTGGATACATTTCCCTATTGGCATAAACAAATTGTCAGCAATTTTAAATATTAATAAATCAAGAAAAGGTGAAACTTCAGAACCCAAAATATAATCTCCCACATTACATCAAAATATGATATGGCTGTGTCTCTTGCAACAATGGCTAAACAAACCAAAGTTTTTAAAGAACTGAAAAGGGAAATAGCACTCTAAAAGCACAAGTGCTTGCAGTCAAATCAACTTCGGAAGTATGGCCACCAACAATGCTGGTGCCTGGCCAAGATTTGATTTTATATTGACACTTCAGCTAATTGATACCTGACTACTACCATAAAAACCCTACATCACTACCAAGTAATAGCCACAGCTGTTCCTGCATTAATCAAGAAACGTTTCACCTACAATACGTTGGTAAACCACCAGCATTTCCACTCTGCATCAACTTTTGCTCTCTCACTACAAGCACCTCTTTTATCCCAACATCTAATTATTACTAGCCTATCAATGTTGAAAAACAAAAACAAAATAAGTCTTGGTGAATCTATAATCTTGTGGGATGCATGATATGAGGGAAATTTTGTTAACAGGTAAAAGCATTACCAAAATGAAAACTTTTGAGAAGAGTGAAATAGATAACTTTAAACCCTGTCAAGAAGGGTATAAGAAGGCTAAAGAGAACACTTTTCAAAGCTAAAAGCTTAATAAATGATAAAACAAAACGGTGTCATATAATTCATGTAGCCAACTCCACCTAGTGGGATAAGGCTTGTTGTTGCAAAAGCATTACCCAAGTTCCACAAACATGACCAAAAATCATAAAGGCTTCAGAATCATGCAGGACGCAGCAGATGCAAATTTGCATTTAAAAAAGATCCTCAATCATCACTTGTAAGGCCTAGCTAGGTAAAAAGGCAGGCCAATGCCACAAATTCTAAGTAAGATACAAATAGGCACATGCCAACAAGATATAAGATATCCATATAAGTAGCAGAGAATCCCCAAGCAAGAGGATTCATTGAAGCACAAAATATTGAATGAACAAAATTAGTATCTAGGCGGATAAACATTCCAAAAGATCACTTCAAGCAAAGTCAAGAGGGCAGCAGTAGAATCATGCATGCATCCAGAAAAAGTGTATATATATTGTTTGAGGATATATACAATGCAGTTATATATCTGCAGGTAAAAAAAATAAAAATTACTGGATGACAAGGACGATAATCACAACATGAACTGTCAATGGTACAATTATGCCTAAAATATTAAAATTAGCTTCAAATGGACTTCCTTTCTATTGCTCTGAAGAATATTTCTAGACATGCTTAAAGGCACACAACGCTTTGGTAGAGCAGGTAAAGAGATCACATACATGGAAGTTTGCTTTATTAACACTAACCAAGATAAAGACTACCACGCTACCAACAGATGCTATTCTTTCATTGAGTGAGAGTACATCACAAGGAATTTTTGTTCTGGATCCAAAATAAATAAAGAAATAATGATAGGAAAGCTAGACCTAAAATTTCAAAATTTTCTCAGATTTTCTTCAACCCAATGTGAGTGCCAGAAAGTGTACAATCCACGGGAGGCATATACTGTGATACATACGATTATTCAACACCAAAAGTCTCGGTAAGAGTAAAATGAAAAAAGTAAACAAAATTCACTTGCCCAAAACTAAGATTAAAATAGAAAAAAATTGAGACCCAGAAATTTCAAAGCTAAAAGCTGAAGCCAAAACCCTAAAACCAAAAATTAATCAAAACAGTCACATGAACAATAATAAGCAGAGATGAGAAAAGGGAATCCAAACCTTGCGCAAAGCAGTGGCAAGCTCGCCACGCGTGAAATTGGCAGCGGCGGCAGTGGTCAAAGGGATCCCATTACGGAACTGATAGAGGGCCACGTTTTTCTGAATGTACTCGGTGAATTGAACCCTGCATCAACACGAATGAATATCACAAAACAAAAATCACTCCAAAAACGATGAAACCCTAATATCAAACGAGAGGGAAGGCGGGACCTGTCTCCGGGCTCGCCACTAGCAGCGATAAGCTTGTGAGAATCGAGGACCATGATCTTGTCCTCGTTGGACTTGTGGACTAGGATGCTGTGCACCGCAGATGTATCCGCCGCCACAATCGCGAAGCCATTTCCGACAAGTCCGAATACGCACTCCATTTGCTCGATCTGCTCCTTCGATTATCTCTGTTTTTGATCTATTCCGCTCCTTTTTCTTTCCACAGATGACTCTCTTTTGTTCTCTCAGAGACAAGAGAGCCTTCGTGCGCAACAAGTTGGGCGGCAGCAAGTCCGGGTCGGTTCGGAGTCCAATGGATTCTGCCAGTACAGCCACAGGCAGTCGGGTAAGGATTACAAATAAATTAGGGACGATTACTATAAATTCCATATTAATTCTCTTAAATTCTCAATAAAATTGAGAGTAATTAATTATCTTGGATGAAACTTTAATATATTTTTTTAAATTATAGGGAAAGAATAATTGGCTGATATTTTTAACATTTTTTTAATATTAGTCCCTATATTTTTATTTCATTGTTTCAAATTTTTAAAGTTTCATATGTTTGCATCTGGCAGAGTCAAGTTTGTTTTGTCTAATTTTATTGGTTAGTTGATAAAATTATGATATAGTTACATAGTGTATGAACAAAATGGTTACTAATATTTTTGTCTATCTATCGTAAATCTTAAACTCTAAATCCTAACAACAATTGAAAATTCGGATTTCATGTCTTATTTTTTTTTATGTTTTCTACTCATTTTTTATATAGTTGAACATAATTTTAACAAGTCCATACAAGAAGTAATAGAGTTTATACATATATTAATAATCATTAAATCCTTACAAACGACACTAAAATTATTGAAACCAATATCAAAACACACTACAAGTATTGAGATCAAAAATTATATTTTTCCTAAATTATAAATAAGTTTTCCTTCATTACTTTTCTTTTTTTAAAAAAAATCCAAAGTTTAACATTAGCAAGTATAATCTAATATGGCTCATCTTTTCAAGAAAAGTTCATGCACCACATGATTATTTTATGATTAAATTTAAAATTAGTCAAAATACTATTATTTATTTTTATTTTCTTAAAATGTAAATTTCATAGACTCCTCTATTTTGTTATAATTATGTAAATTTTTTACTTTTAAAATCTGTACAAATTTCTCTTGAAATTGAAAGTTAGACAGCACATAACTCCCTTATAGTTTGGGCTAAACAACAATTTCACTCTTAAATTATAGGTCCATGAAAGTTTGAAATCTTAAATTTATTTTTTGCACATTGTTCCTATTCATTTTTTGAAAACAGTGCAATGTTATTTTTATCATTAATAAAAGTTAATTTTGAAAAAATATTTAATAAAATATTCCTAATGATATTAAAAACTGGCTTAAATAAATGCTTTTTTTATTGCCCACCTGATTCAGCTTTGCCCCAACAACATTCAAATCCGACCTGCGTCGCGCACCTAGCTTTGGTGGGTGAGTCTCAGCGGAAATTTTCTGCATACACAAGACTTGAACTCAAAACCTTATTTAAATGAAATAAAGTCACTTATCACTCGGATCAGCTTCTGTTTGTGATTAAATAAATGTTTTAGAAATAGAAAAGATATCCCTATATGATTTTTTTTGGGGGTAGAAATGGGGACAAAGCCCATAATATATTAATCAACTAAGAAGGGGGAATTGAAGTCCCGGCACAATTGAATCGGTCGATACAAAGTCCTCAGAAAAGGAGGAACACAAGCAAAATAGGAAGAGACACAAAGAGCCTCTTTAGCAAGCCCATCCGCAACCTTATTTTGATATCTGGAAATGTGCGTGATCTTCAGACTCCAAGGAAGTTCCATAAGCTTGGTAATTTCCAAGAAAACAAGACCATGGGTGCAGCGTTCATCGGATATCCCTGTAATGTTTAAAAACTTGAAGTGAAATTATTAGGAAAAATTATACCTAGATCTCACAGAAAAGAATTTATTATCAAAAGGTTCATGAAATTTACAAAATACTCTCAAATCCCAAATCTTGTGCATTTACAATTTAGCAAAGGACATTTACAATTTGAAAAGAAAATATAATTTATAATAGTAAGTTGTAAATACCCATTGCTTAATTATAAATGCCTTTTGCTAAGTTACAAATGTGCCGGCTTTGAAAGTATTTTGTGAATTTCATGAGACCTATCAATAGTAAATTTTCTTTTTGAGACCTAGATGTAATTTTTCTAAATTATCAACCTACAAACAAAACAAAAACAAAATCCTACAAACAACCATTATTAGCCCATGGGATCATTACAACTTTTTTGTTTTCATTAATTTTACCATCCATTCACATTTTTATCATGTGAATACATTGACATTAATTTATTATAACAGTTCCATTAACATTTGCCTCAACAGAAGGCGAAGATGCATGGTGGCCATGGTTCTAGGGCATTTAGGTGACCTAATGACTTTACAAGAAGCACCTTTCTGCATGCTACAAACACACTCATCGTGTGGAATTTCGGCATCAGCCGGTTGGCAATAGATGTGAACTTCACCAATGCCCCGGTAACAAGGATGACAAGTCTCTATGCATTCCTTTATATCCGGGGAACCACCTCAATGGTTGCCAGTTCACATGAGTTCACTGCTGAACATGAAAAAAAATTCAATATGCGCGCGCGCGAGAGAAATAAAAAATGATGGAGTGGAAAAGAGATGTGAGATAGAACCTGATGAAGTGAATACAAGTAGGATCAAAATTGGAGAAATAATGGATGAGAAGTGAACCATTTGATTTTTCAGAGAGTATTTTGTTTGACAAGCTGAGCTATATGCATGGCATGTTCTGTGAGATTTTATAGGGAGGAGAATTTAAAGCAACATAGTATAGTGCACTTTATGGGAATAATATATGTAAAACGACAAGATGTGTAGTTAATAGTAGTAATGGGAAGTCACATTAATCCAATTATGAATTCACGATGATGAACATTAATAGTTTTGCAACCCTCTTAAGCATGAATATTTATGATAATGATTATGAACATTAAGTAGGCTATGCTTTTTATAGCATTCACATGTTAGAAGCAAGACTTGCTACTCCGTTTGGTAGCATAGAAGGATTTTTTATGGAATTTGTGGGGAGTGGGAGTGAGGTGAAAATGAAATTTTAAAACATGTTCTAACAATAAAGAGGCAAGCATGACTCTTTGTAATCTTTTTATGAGATATATTTAGCTATTTTTAACATATTTTAATTTATTGATCTATTTATTATTTTGACATGTAAAGCATCTTTACACATCAATGATAGCACCTAAAGGCCTCTTAAATAGGGTGTTTTTGATAAATATTCATTTTATCTACCCTTATGGAAGGGGGCTAATGAGTGAGATCCACGGGGAAAGCAAATCATAAGACATCTTTGATTACTTATGCCGATGTGAGTGTGGGAACAATCAAATTTTTTGACACTATTTAGTGATGAATGAATCACTTTTAATAGTAGTATTTGAATTTTTTTAATTACGTTATTTTTGTATAATACATGCTAATATGTGCTCAATGTGATTATAACTATTGCATGCTATACTTATACTCAATCCATATAAAGGTAAGATGTGGTACCTCAATCCTCTTAGAGGGAAACTGAATAATAAAAAACATATTGTGGTGATGTTTGATAAATAAGTTAAATATTTTTTTCTTTTTTGCATTTGTGTGTTGATTATTATTTCTATATGATCTTTCATATAAAGTTTTCTAATGTCATGTAGGGCTGTATACATATACCGAAGCAAAAAGTTTGACTTTGCAATCATGTTCCTAGTGGTAATTATGAAAATGCATTTAGATGGATCATAATAAAGGTATACATTTATTCTTAATTTGTTTGATCAAATTTAGTTTATTATATTATAACTAACTATTTTTTTTTATCAAAAGGGCCCAAAAACAATGCGACAAACCTAGAGATTATGATTATAGCATTATGAGGTACTTGAAAAATAGCCGAACATGTGCCGGATAATGAAAATATGCTTGATGACCAAGTATGATTTCTATCTCTACTTTATTAATTTAAATAATTTACATTATATTACACACATCACATACTTAAGTTTGACTATGTTATTATGTTTGGCTTAACACAACTATAAGGATGCATATGCAGACACACATATTGCACCTCAGATTGAAGAAGTCTTTGAAGAGTTAGGTCAATATATATTCAAGCAATAGGTAAACAACAATAAAGATGATGAATGATAATTGCTTAATGGCTTGCTCATTAGGATTATTCTGTAAGTTCTTTATATTAGGCAAACAAACAATTACTGTGGCCAGTTTTGGTTTTTGATTAACTTTGGCCAACTTAAATTGTAATAAGATTAACTTGACAATTGTTTTCTTGCAATTAGCTTACTGTTTAGGGTGCATTTTTTGACAATTTGAAGTATTTACAGATGGACTTTAGAAGTGATTATAGAAAAATAAAGTTGGATTTTGAAATATTATTCAATGTATATGATTTTTTGTTTCATTTGGAATTCTATTGCCAGGTTATTGCTGCCGAGAATATTCGTTTTGTAATTGCAAGAGGATGCTAGAAAAGTAACTCCTATTAAAAAAACATAATAAATTAGATAACAATTATTTTAAAATAACCACTATATAGTTTGTTGAACCACTTGTGTAAAAAGTGATCAAAACTGGGCTTGAACGTTATATATTTAACAACTCGATAACAATTATTTTAAAAAAAAACCAATAATATAGTTGTTTAAAAGGTTCAAATGATTCAAAACTAAAACAAATTATATAACAATTATTTGTAAATAATTGTTATATACCTCAACTATATAGCAATTAAAAACTACTATATGGTTACTTCTGGAATATATAGCCATAATATGTAGGTTAAAAAATGTTATATATTGACAAAAATAACTATTATATAAAGAACTACTTTTTGTAGTAATACTAATGAAGTGGGGTATAATATTTAATTGAGATATGTATTTATAATATATAAATACTAAGGTGCCCTTTAACAAAAAAATCTCTTCCACCATCAGATGCTTCACAACTATTGTAAACTATTATCAAACCCAAAAATCAATCAAGAATCAGCATGTCTTTCCATTAGAGTTGATAGTTCGAGCTAAACTTAAATAAGCCTAGGAAAAATGAGGACTGCGCTTAGTAAAATTATCATTTTTTAATATTTGGGCCTATTTAGATTGACTCAAAAAAATTCAAGCAAAGCTCGATTAAGTTCAGTCTTGGCCCAAATAAAAAATTGCTTATTATAGTTCGTTTTATACTAAGGAGCCATATATTTTAGTGTATTATTATAGATATTTTCTAAAAAATTTAAAATGTTCACATTGTTATATTTTTATTATTTTTAATCCATGAAATATCTCAAAAAAATATTTACAATATATTTTAATCTTGATTTTTAAACTTTAAGACCCTTGAAATTTTTTTAAAAAATTAAGTCTTCAAATTTTTTAGGTATCCCAAAAATTAATTTTATATTTTTTATAATATAAAAATAATTTAATTTTAAAGTTTTTTTTTAAAATCAAGCATCCGCACCAACAGGCCAAAAGAGGTTAGGGATAAGTTTGGCTATTTGAGCTTTTATATAAGCGGAGCTTATTCGGGCTAAGCTCAACATGTCCAAATTATAGGCTCTACTTCCAACATTGAACCAACTAGCATGACAACAAAAATAATCAATCATGAATCAAAGCCCCCAAAAAAAAAACAATAATCTAGACACAAATAATCAAAATCTCAAAATGAAAAAAATGAATACATGCACAGATAATCAAAACCCCAGAGAAAAAACAATCAACAATTGTTGAAATTTCCAAATAAAAAACAATCAAACAACACAGGAAGAGAGGGGAGCCGCTGACGATGAAATTTCCAAAAATGAAATTGTGTTCAGCGACAACGGAAATGAGAAGAGGTAAAGCTGACATTGAAAGTGGAGGAGAAAGTGAGATGCTAGAGACGGAGATTCTGATTCCAGTTCGATTTCTATAGAGGGAAGAGGAGGATTGCAATTTTTACTCTAATAAAGGGGAACTGAGAGAGTAAAAATTGCTAGAGCTTCACCAACTTTGACCCCTTGCCTCAAGGCCACTATAGAAATCAAACCACAATTAGAATTGCCCCTTTTGAAGAACTAGCTACAGAAATCAAAGACCCATACCTTGCCGCTGAAGGCCACTTCTTCAAAAATTGTCCTTGCTATCTGAAGGAGCATCATCATATGTTGGTCATCCCCGAAGTCATTGCCATCACTACAATAGTCCTCTTCACAGGCCTTAGTGTCAATAACAAGGAAAGATGGTGATAGGGAAAAATGGTCAGACTTGAGGCTTTTGATAGAAGTGGAACCACGGGTTTTGGTGGGGTATTTGGTTCCATGGATTTTCATGAAAGTGACTTCCACAAGGAAGCCAAATCAAGCATATCAAACATGTAAAATTTGGGTTCTACTTTTGCTTCTCTTACTTCATTTCACTTTTACCTAACGGGGCATGCGCACTCTCCCTTCTTATTATAATAAGCTACTTGTAACTATGTACCTCACTAGAATTAACCAATTAAAGGGCGTAATTAACTCATTAAATCTATCTTAACATTTTAAATAAAAAATTCAACTTCACTCCTATTAGAGATAGAGAAACATAATATTAGATGAGTCATCTAAAAACATTAAATTAGAATTAAATTATCATTTTAGTAACTTGCTAGGGATACAATTAGAAAATATTAATTAATAACCTTCTATGTGACTTTTATTAAGGAGCCTTATAATAGGTATGGGGGAGTATTTTTCTATCATTATATGTCATTTTAGCACTTCCAAACTATTCTCTCTAGTTCTAATCATAA
The DNA here is from genome assembly GCF_029017545.1 of Prosopis cineraria. Lineage (NCBI taxonomy): Eukaryota > Viridiplantae > Streptophyta > Magnoliopsida > Fabales > Fabaceae > Prosopis > Prosopis cineraria. Next base: position 11,492 of record NW_026556089.1, on the reverse strand, counting down.
GAAAAAGGTAAAGGTGCATTCTTGTCTTTAAACTATTCTTCGAGGAGCACTACATCTTAAACTAGTGATTGAATTAATTTTGCCTTTTATATAATTAAAACAGAACATTTTTGTCCTTATCATTAAATTTTGTAACGATCAACATTGGAGTTTAAGTTAGCATTTTTTAATGAACAGTATTGAGAATTTGACAGCAAGGACAAACATGCTTTATTTTAATTATTTTAATGGTAAAATTGCTTTGACTAATAGTTTAAGGTGTTGGGTGTTTCTCAGATAATATTTCAAAAACAAAAATATACTTTTACTCTAAGAAAAAGTTAACTAACTTCACAATACCAAAGGAATGATAGTTAATGTCTTTGAACTTGTAAAAATGTTTGACTTTCTAATTTTGCTATTTACTAAAACTAATGATGACAACAAAGAGAGTGTATAAGAATTACAACCAGATGCAATTAAGAATGGGAAGTATTGAAAAAAAAACACTGCATATTTATCCTATATTTAGAACAAATAGAGTTTTAAAACTTTACCTAATAATTAGGACTGGAAGGAGTACATTTTATCAGATTAGTTCCACATAAAAATGACATATATATTGAAAAAGTAGCATATCATTTAATCTAATAAATCACTTTAAAGGATTTTCTCCAAAAAAAAAATAGTCCCGCTTGTGCCTAAGAAATAAAAATAAAAAACAAAAACATTACAATTTTGGTCCAAAAAGTGCAATCCTTACTCATCAATGATCATTACAACTTTTTTCCCTTTTATTTTCTTCATCAAGTTCACGTTTCTATGATGTGAATACATTGACATTATTAATTTATGATAACAGTTCCATTGACATTGGTCTCACTAGAAGATGGAGGTGGCCATGGTCTAGGGCATTTAGGTGGCCCGGTAACATTACAAGAAGCACCTTTTTGCATGCTACAAACACACTCTTCGTATGGAATTCCAGCGTCGGCCGGTCGGCAATAGGCATGAACTTCACCGACGCCCCGATAACAAGGACGACAGGTCTCCGTGCATTCCTTTATATTAGGGCAACCACCTCCAATGGTAGCTAGCTCGCATGAGTTCACCACTGAAAAAGGACAAAAATTTCAATGTATGTATGGTAGGAGGATACCTTTACAAACATATTTTTCCAGTCCTTATTATAATGTATTTCATTGGAATCAAGGAAAAGTACTTAAGTTCTTAACTTTGCATGAAAATAGAATAAATTTTCAATTTTACCCTAATTTAAGAGAAAAATTTTCAAATTTATATTACATTCTCTTTTGTAGTTTTTAAGTTTAAATAAGGATAACATAAAAAAAATGTAACTAATATCACATAAAGTATCTTATATTAAGGACCAAATAATCCTTTTAGAAGATGTCATATAGTAATAGGACTGAAGGAAATATCTGTATATATGAGAAATAGAAAATGATGGAGTGAGAGAGATGTGAGACAGAACCTGAAGTGATGAATACAAGTAGGACTATAATTGGAGAAAGAATGGATGAGTAGCGGACCATTTGATTTTTCAGAGAGTATTTTGCTTCACTTGGCTGCGCTATATGCATGTTATATATGTGGGATTTTATAGGGAGAAAATTTAAATAATATGAATATATATGGAAAATGACAAGATATGGTAGTATTAATGGGAGAATCCCAATCCAATTATGAATTCAGGATAATGAACATTGATAGTTTTGGATCCTCTTAAGCATATTTATGATGGTTAAAGTACACATTTAATATTTTTTTCCCTATCAATTAAAGTTTCATGTTGATCCTTTAATTTTATAAAGTATTTTGTCAATCCTTAATTTCATTAACAAAAAAATTTCTACATTAAATTTTTAAATAATGATAAAACATTCTCAAATATTGACATATTAAACTTAATTTTTAGAAAATAATAATGACTGGCTGAAAAAAATAATCATTTGAAATTAATGGTATTATGATTAGAGGATTAAAAGTATACTTTATAAAATTAAATGATTGAACTAAAATAAAAGATACATTTTAGCCTATTTATGATAATGAACATTGATGGTAGGCTATGCAAATCTGGATTGTTAAATTAAAATTGATAATTTAAATTTGATAATTTTTAAAAGTACGTATCCAATTTCAATGGCTCAGATTTGCAATGGACAAGCAGTGGAAGGAAAACATAGTGGAGAGAAACCCACCCCATGCTTTTTATAGCATTTATATGTTAGAATTTAAACTTATCCTTTCATCATAATTTATAAAATATTTTTAATCAAATTATGCATGCCAATAAAATTTATTAAATTAGTTTATAATCTTAATTTTTTTATAAACTTTTAAAAGTACCTTTCATTAATAAGAGAGAAAATGAAAAAAATTAATTTAAAGAGTAAAATAGTGAGGTATAATATCAGAATATAATCACATCATTAATGAAATATTATTTTTTTCAAAACTTCTTTTATTTTTGAATATCAACTCACTTTAAAAAATATCTTATAAAATGAAGGGAGTATTCCTCTATCATTTCATTTTAGAAAATTTTAGCATCCCCAAATTACTTCCTCTTATCCTAATTATAAAAACAAAATTAACCTTCACTGTTCCTTATGAATGGTAGTTAATATTCTTAAACTTGTAAAAATCATTTAATTTTTTCAATTTCACCCTCCACTAAAATTAATGGCAACAATAAAGTGAGCATCTAGGAATTATAACTAGGTGCAATTAAGAAGAAGCGAAACTAGAAAAAGAATTAACTATTATATTTTTATCATACATTTAGGACCAAATAAATTTTATAAAACTTTGCCTTATAATTAGGACAGGGAGAGAATACATTTATCAGATATCGAATCTATATAAAAAGGACCTATATGCTTAAAAAAGTGGCTTATGGATCACTTAAAAGGATGCCCCCTAGAATTATAGTACCCCTTGTCTACTATGGATCAATAGAACAAAAAAAAAAAAGAGTACAATTTTAGTCCAAAAAGTGAAATTTTTTTACTCAAAAAAAAAGATCATTACAACTTCTTTTCTGTTATTTTCAGCATCAAGTCAAGTTTCTATTATGTGAATACATTGGCATTATTAATTTATGACAACAGTTCCATTAACATTGGTCTCATTACTTGAAGAAGATGATGGTGGCCATGGTCTAGGGCATTTGGGTGGCCCAACGACATTACAAGAAGCACCTTTCTCCATGCTACAAATACATGCGGTGTATGGATATCCGGCGTCTCGACAGTAGGCATGAACTTCGCCAACACCCCGATAACAAGGACGGCAAGTCTCCGTGCACTCCTTGATATTTGGGCAACCTCCTCCAATTGTAGCAAGTTCACATGCATTCACCACTGAACATGAACAAAATTTTTCAATATACATGCGCATGTCCGTTGGAATATTGTGTTAGAGAGAGAGAAATAGGAAATCAGAAGGGGAAGAAAAGATGTGAGACAGAACCTGAAGTGAATGCAAGAAGGACTATAATTGGAGAGATTGGTGATGATATCTGGACTACCATTTTGATTTTTGAGGATGAAACTACAAGAGAGTATTCTATACTTGATATTTGGAAATTAGCATGTTATAGGAGATTTATAAGGAGTAGAATTTAATGCAGTGACATTTTAATTTTAATGTTATGGGAGATTATGCATTTAATAGCATTAATGGGAGAATCACAATAATCCAATTTGAATTTATGACAATAAATATTGACATAGGGGAGATAGTATTGGGCCCTTTAAATTGGAATCCCCCCCCCCATAGAAAAAAAAAACAAAATTAAACTCTTAATTATCTTTAATATTATGCACTCTTTTCATATTTATTTTTATTTAATACTCTCTCTAATCCTATTTATCAAATAGAAAGAAAATGTTATTAAAGTATATATATTTAGTAGGTAAAGTTGAAAAATAATTAAATTTATAGATAGAGTTAATAAGGTTTAAAATTTTTCTTAATTTTAATAAAACATATTAAAAATACCTTGTAAATAGTACCAAAGGAATATAATGTTTCAATTAGAAAGCCTTATTAATCATTCCCTTGAGTCTCTATTACAAGACACTTTTAACTACTTTATTAGAACAAAAAAAGTGGTTAAATTATTAACTTTATCTAAAACTAGAATAAACTTTCAATTTTACTTCATTTTAATTATTTTAATTTTATTTGGAGTATGTATCATTTCTATTATACTTCAGAGCTTACTATTGTCTTTTAGATATTTAAGTAAGGTACTTTGTAACGTATATATGTATTAGTATAATTTAAAAAAGAGAAAACACTACTATTTTTTATTTCTATATTTTATTCGAGTTTTGTTATATGTCATTGTATTTTTTTTTTGGTCTTTCAATTTCCTATACCTTTTTTGTCTACAACTTTGATCCTTATAGTTTTAAAAGGATGTTGACATGGCACAAATAGTGTCAAGATTGCTGATGTGTTTAGTAACATTGTTATGTTCATACTGATGTGTTAAATAGTTGTTGAGTTGGACTTTTTAATAAGCAAAATAAATTTTTTTAAAAATTATATAAGATAAAAAAAGGCTAATTTAGAGTTAAAAAAACTCTCAACTTAAAATATCTCAAAAATATTTAAAATATATTTTAATCTTAATTTTAAACTTTAAGACCCACAATTTTTTTTAAAAAAAATTGAGTCTTTTACATTTTTTAAGTATACCAAAAATATATGTTTTATTTTTATAGTATAAAAATAATTAATTTTAAAGTAAAAATTGATTATTTTTTAAAAATAAAAAATTTAAGAATTTGGGTATTTAAGCAGGTTCGAATATGCCCAAAAAGGTTGGGGTCGAACTTGGTTATTTAAGCTTTTTTATAAGCTGGAGCTTATTTGGCCCATGCTAAAAAAATGTAAAAGACTCAATTTTTTTTAAAAAAATTTGGTTGCCTTACTGATTAAAAATTAATATTAAAATATGTTTAAAATATTTTTTTGAGATATTTTAAGTTGAAATTTTTTTTAACTTCATGTTAGCCTTTTTTTTTATTTGATGTAGCTTTTTTAAAAATTTATTTTGCTTATCAAAAAGTCTAACTCAACACTTATTTAACACATCAGCACAAATTTAACGTTATTAGTGGACACGTTAGCAATCTTAATACCTTTTGTACTACATCAACATCCCTCTAAAATTATGAGAACTAATATTGTAAACAAAAAAAATATAAAAACTTAAAATATTAAAAAAAGTGCAAAAATGTATAATAAAATTTGAGTAAAATATAGAGACAAAAAATAATATTTTAAAAAAAAAAACTAAAAAAGTTATGCTGCCCTTAAGGCTTAACCCTCAGCCTTGTCAATTATGCGCAGGGCTTGAGAGAAAAAAGTGTTGAATTTAGGATGATGGGTCTCATAGGCTTAAGTCCTCAAGACCTGGCCAAGTTTATAAAGGGTCGAGCTGATACTTATTAACAGCTTCACGCTTGGACATTTTAGGGCTTTTAGGTAAATACAGTAGGGACTATATACATACTACCCAAGACTAGCTACCTTTGATAAGCGATCGAGCTGGCCGCGAAGCATATCTGAATCCAAGTTTGTCATTATGTAATTAAATTAAAGTTTCCATTTTTCTTCATTGTATATGCTGCTTCTCTTTACACACACACAAATTTGAGTTGGTATATATCCACAACTCAAACATCTTATGAAACGTGGCGAATGGAGTGTTCTAGTGTTACCTTGGACTCAGTACCAACAACGACAAATTCACACAATTAAATTTCCTTGTCCCTTATGAACTATATGTAGCTAGCCATATATTAGCTCAATATTCATGGTGCCACTTCTCATCCTTATCTTATCAAAATATATTATTTTTTAACACATGTCAATCATATTAAAATTAAAAGTGATTCATATATATTTTTTTTATTAAAAAATGTAAGGTATTTTTAACTGAATTTCACCCTCTAATAAAATAATTACCTACTTTCAAACTAACTCTATCCTTTCATATTTACCCCTCTTAAACACCCTATAATATATGTAAAGTCATTATCAATAGGGGTACCTTTTAAAAAAAAGTAATGATTACACATCAAAAGATTAAAAATATCTTATATTTTTTAACATCCAACTCCTCAAAAAATATTTTATATTTTTTAATAGAGGGAGTATAGTTTAATAATTTGACTCTAATTAATAAAATTAGACCTTAAGCTTATATATATATATAAATAATATTCTGTCACCGAAACTGTAGTCTCTCTGCATGATAATAATTATCATTCTTCAATAAACTTCACATGCTTTTACAACTTTATTTCACATCAAATAGAACCTAATGGAAAAATTCATTAACTTCATCATTATATTTTCCCTCCATATTTTTAGTTGGGCCCTACCATAGTACATACCCCACATCCTTATGCAACTCTTGAATGCATTAGGATAAGGATATATACGAGCAATACAAGATGATAACTTGTAATTACAGTGTTACCATATATTTCAATGCTCCCCACTAGTAAATAAATGTTATTTTAGTTGGTAATGATTTAATTGGATAATTTATAAAATTGTGGAGTCAAATAATGTTGTCAACATGAGAATCTTATTAGTAGGCTATCTAAGTATCTTTTTAAACTTTGATACATGCCTTGACCTTAATAAACTTACGAGATCTAACTTCACCTAAATGTTGTCAATGAAAAATAAAAAAAACTGCCCACCAGCTTCACAACGTAGTATCATATTCAGTCTATGTTCAATGCATCATATCATTATCTTCACCTTTGTCTACCTCATGAAACACTCGTCACCTTGCATGCCACTTCAAGTCCACATGTCCTCCATGCATGAGAATTGAATCAAACCTCACACACGCGCGTAGTCCTTCCCTTCATGATCTGCTTCTATAAATACCAGACTTGTCATTCCCACATTTGCATCGATGAGTTTAAAGTTGTGATCGCTGACTGTTCACAACAATGGCTTCTTGTAGCACTTTGTTGCAAGCGAGGCTCCCTCTGTTGCTGTTTCTGGGTTCAGTTTTCCTGGCAATGGCCTCTGTCTCTGTCGGCCTTGCCTTCTGGGAAAACCAGAATCCCAAAAACCACCTCTGTGTCAAAAGCTGCGAACTTGAAAATGGTGCTGCTTATCGCAAGTTTGCTTGCCGCTCTCGTTGCAGGATGATCAATGAGATAGAAAGTGGACGTGATCCACAGGTAAGACTGTATATCTATCTATTCATGTATTAGTGCAATGAATTTGTGACTTTTGATGACTCAGTAAAGTAATATAGCAAACCAAAATGATATTATACATATATGTATATATATCGTCAGGAACAAGAACAAGGTCAACGCGAGCGGGAACGCGGACGTGATCCACAGGTAAGAGTGTGTGTGTGTATATCTATTCATGTTTTAGTATTTAGTACAACGAATTTGTGACTTTTGATGAGTCAGTGAAATGATTTTGTGAACGATTAAAATATAATTTTACCTTTAAATTACAGGACCACGAAACTCATATATTTTTAATATAATATTCTTTTTCAATTTTTAAAAATGAGTGTAATGTTACATTTTCCGCTAATAAAAATAAATTTTACTGTTATTTGTCAGAAAATTATAAAAAGAATTCAAAAATTACAAAAAATGATTGAAAAGATTTTTGTAGTGCTTTTCTTTTCTTTTATCAATTTATTAATAATAGAAATAATAATACATTGTTCTTATTGTGAAAAAATATTATATAAAAAATAAGGTTAAAATCTAAAACATTTTTGTACCTATACTTCTTAAGACAATTTGTCATTTAATCCTATAATATATTAAGATATTAATGCCAAATACATATATATGGTCAGGAACGAGGACAAGGTCAACGAGAGAAGGCGCGAGAACAAGAACGGCGAGAACGTGAGGAGGAAAGGAGGCAACGAGAGGAACGACGTCGTCAAGAACAAGAAGAGGAACAACGACAACGTGAAGAGCAGAGAAGAGAGCGCGAAGATGAGAGACGACGTCGTCGCCAGGGAGACGACGATGACGACGAAGAGGGCCGTGAGCAGGAAGAAGAAGGACGACAAGGTCAACGAGAACGGCGAGAACGTGAGGAGGAAAGGAGACGGCGAGATGAACGACGTCGTCAAGAACGAGAAGAGGAACAACGACAACGTGAAGAGCAGAGAAGAGAGCGCGAAGATGAGAGACGACGTCGTCGCCAGGGAGACGATGACGATGACGACGACGACGACGAAGAGGGCCGTGATCAGGAAGAAGAAGGACGACAAGGTCAACGAGAACGAGATCGGCGAGAACGTGAGGAGGAAAGGAGACGGCGAGATGAACGACGTCGTCAAGAACGAGAAGAGGAACAGAGACAACGTGGAGAGCAGAGAAGAGAACGCGAAGATGAGAGACGAAGTCGTCGCAAGGGAGACGACAACGACGACGAAGAAAGCCGTGAGCAGGAAGAAAGACGACAAGGTCAACGAGAAAAAGATCGGCGAGAACGTGAGGAGGAGAGGAGGCGGCGAGATGAAAGACGTCGTCAAGAACGAGAAGAGGAACAACGACAACGTGAACAGCAGAGAAGAGAGCGCGAAGATGAGAGACGACGTCGTCGCGAGGGAGACGAAGAGGGCCCAGAATCACATCGTCGTGAGCAGGAAGAAGAAGAACAAGAACAAGAAGAAGAGCTAGAAAGACGAGGTTCACAGAACCAGAATCCTTACCATTTCCGATCTGGAAGCTTCCAAACTCGCTTCCAGAACCAACATGGCAGCATCCGAATCCTCCCAAGGTTCGACAAGAAATCCAACCACCTTCGAGGTCTCCGAAACTATCGATACGTGGAATACGCGTTACGACCAAATTCTCTCTTCATCCCCCATCATCGCGATGCTGAAGCTCTCTTGATCGCGGTCGAAGGCAAGTTTGATAATCCTCGTTCATACATGATATTGGAAGATAAATATTCTTATTAATTGATGATTAATTATGCATGATTATTACAGGAAAGGCCATTACTACTATTGTGAACCAGACTAATAGAGAGACCCACCACGTGGAGCAAGGTGACGTGCTGAGGATCCCACCAGGGTCACTTGTTTATACTGCTAATATTGAAAACAGGAGGTTCAGAGCTGCTAGTCTTATCCTTCCCACGAACATTCCTGGGCAATACGAGGTCATCGATCAATTTTTCAGACATCGATTATATTCAATCCATCAAGTTCTGATATTTACCAACAGAAATCTCATGGTGTGTGTTTGGTTTAATTAATTTCCTTCTGCAGAATTTGTATCCCTCTGGCAATCAAAACCCTCAGTCTTACTATAAGGCCTTCAGCAAGAAAACTCTCGAGGCCACCTTCGACGTGAGAGCCCAATCAACATTATCATCATCATTATAAATTATTAGTTAACTTCCATTTGTGTTCTAATTAATTTACGGTGTAATGTTTTGAAACAGAGGGAGTACAATGAGATTCAAAGGGTCCTACTCAGACAGCAAGAACAGAGTTCAGAAGAGGGAGTGATGGTGCAGCTATCGAGTGAACAAGCAAGAGAACTGAGAAAACAAGCCGAATCATCATCGTCGAGCCCAAGAAGAAGGAGGCATTCAAGTTCATCATCATCTTGCATATTGAACTTGAGAAACCTTCAACCTCGTTACTCCAACGACAATGGTAAATTGTGGGAAGCTCGCCCTGAGGAAATCAACCTTCTTCAAGACTTGGAAATCTCCGTCGTTTGGCTAGAACTCAAAAGGGTAATTATATACTAAACCATGCTTTATTCAACATTATTATGCACAAATAATATACATATAAGTTCATTTTGTGTTGAATAATGTTGTCTCTAGGGATCTTTGTTTCTACCACACTACAACACAAAGGCCATAGTGGTAGGCCAAATTATTGATGGAACATCAAGACTTGAAATCGCATCTCCATATCTGGCTAATAACCAAAGATCAGAAGAACAAGAACAAGATCAAGAGAGAGAGCGAGAGCAAGAGCAAGAACAGCAGCAGCAAGATGAAGAACGAAGAGAGGGACAGATTCAGAGGGTTTCTTCGAAGCTGCATCAAGGTGATGTTTTCCTAGCCCTTGCAGGTCACCCACTAGCCCTCAGAGCCTCAAAGAAGAATGATCTGAGGATGGTCGCGTTCCTTCTTAATGCTGAGAACAACCAGAGGAACTTCCTTGGAGGTGTGTGATCTCTCCCTCTCTCTTCTGTTACTCTGTGCGTGCGTGCGTGCGTGTGTGTGTCTGATTTAAAGTGTTTAACTTGTAACTTATTGGGTGATGATTGTTTTGAAGGCGAGAGAGACAACGTAGTTAATCAGATGCCTAAGACAGTGAAGGGGCTGGCATTCCCAGGATCTGGAGAAGAAGTGGAAAAGCTCCTCGGAAACCAGAAGAAATCATACTTTGTAAATGCTCAGCGTCGTCAGCAGCGAAGTGATGAAGATGAGGAAGAAGAAGGAGATAAGGAAGAGAGGGCTCTATTGTCTTCCATTTAGGAATCTTTCTAATAATAATGCCAGCATACTTATATGCTTGTGGGCATGTAATATAAGGGCTTGAATAAATACTTGCTATGGGAGGAGGCTTTTGCATATGTATGTATCAGAGCTGATGATATGGCTTTCTACTGCTACAATAAATAAATAAATAAACGAATAAATCGAGCCCTAACTTTGTGTGAAATTGTAGTACTGTTCCTCTCTTCGTTGCCATTTGTTTTAAGTTCTCTCTTGCCTCTAATTATGAGTCGTGTTCACAGTAACTAAGCTGGAGCCCTAATTGAATAAAGGCCACGTTTGTCCACATAAATAGGACAAATTAATACTGTGAATATATTAAGTCATGGATACTAACATCGCACCAAGAAATAAGTTTAGCTGAAGTTATAGTTAAAACTAATGAACTTTGTAACAAAACGTAATTTTGTTTAGATTTGTTGTTAATTAGTAACTGACACATTTTTATAGCAGTTCAACAAGGCATATGCATGGACTGAACAGTATCATCAACTCCAATATCATATACTCTCTCTCTTGATATATAAGAGAACTAACACTTGTTTTTTTTTAATATATATAAGCAAAGTCATAATTATTATAATTTTTTAAACTGTCTTTATAATCTTATAATTTTCATTCATGAAAAATAATTAATACAGCTTACTTTGATTGAATATAAGGGTATTTTAATCAATTTTTATTTTATATATAGTTAATGATTTTTTTTAAAGCATGTAACATAATTATTTTCTCTTAACATTGAAATGGCGGGAAGGACGGAAGTAGTTTTTTTTTTTTTTGGGTCATAGATATTGAAAAGGAACATGCATGTAGGGTAGTTTCTCATGCGAGAAATCTTAGAAATCTTCAGATTAATACCTATATCTTTGCAATTTACCAATCAATTTAAGAAGCCTTTTGCATTAGTGCTGGTGGATCAATCATCA
>NW_026556088.1:0-42358 GCF_029017545.1 Prosopis cineraria | reverse complement strand
GACCATGTGTATGCCAGAGGATTACGTGTTTCCCAGAAACAAGACCAGGGAGTGTCCATGTTCCTATAACTGAAAGCTTCCCAGTGATTGACCTCAATGAAGCAGAGAAAGGTGATCCAACGCATACTATGCAGAAAATTCTCAAGGTAGCTCAAGGGTTTGGATTCTTCCAGGTTCATGCCATAACTTCTGTGTTTTTTTTTCCCGGTTTGGTGAAAGAATAAGATTTTTATTAAAAAGCTTGATTAATTGTAGTAATAACGCGTCAGGATTGAAAGTATAGGTGATCAATCATGGGATTCCAGAGAATCTAATGAATGAAACAATGAGTGTGATGAAGAGTTCTTACAGATGCCAGCTGAGACCAAGCAGCGCTTGTGCTCAGAGGGTTTTAGCATGAAGGATTGCAGGCTCATTACGAGCTCTATAACTTATGCTACAGAGAAGGTTCATCTAGGGAGGGACTGTCTCAAGCACCCATGTCATCCTTTGGAGAGTGGCAGCATATATGGCCTCAAATCCCAGCGAGATACCAGTAATATAATGGATGCTACACTCTAAAACTCTAAATGCTTATAGTGTCTGCTTTTTTATTTGTTTCCTTTACTTATTGGCTTTAGTCTGATTTGTATCAGAGAGCGTATTGGGGCGTGTTCAGTGGAAGTAAAGAAGTGTGCTTCTAGGATCTTGAAGCTTATCAGTGAAGGACTTGGACTGGATGGTGAATATCTTGAGGGTGAATATAGCCAATTTATGACACTATCCCCGCTAATCATTATCTGCCATGTCCCCAGCCAGATTTGACTCTAGGATTATCCAAGCATGCTGATCCTCAGATCATAACTCTTTTTACTCCAAGATGACGTCTATGGATTTCAAGTGTTGAAGGATGATACTTGGCTTGGTGTCCATCCTAATCCACATGCAATTGGTGGTCAATATAGGCTCTCAGTTGCATGTATTTTGTAGTACACACTCTTTGATTGCATAGTCCATAACTTTTCATTTAGCGTAGAAATTAAACAACTCGTTTCACTGTTCATTTGATAGCAAATGATAATGTTGGAATGAGGGTGCAGGTGATCAGTAACAAAAAGCTGAAAAGTGCAGAGCACAGAGCGGCGACGAATTCAAGGGAAGCTCGAACTTCAGTTGTATTTTTCATAGGAGCTTTGGATGAGAGTATTATAAGCCCGCAAAAGAACTGGTTGATGAACTCCATCCTCCAATTTACAAGCCCTTCAAGACAAAACACTTTCTCTCTAAATTCTATGCAAGTAACGGTGACGCCCAAGGCACGCTAGAAATTTCAAGGCATGACTTCAAAGGATCAGAATATTTATGTCGGTGTGTCCTTGTGTTCTGGCTGCATTTTATGATGATTTACTTGTAACTTCCTAGTGTTTAATTATTTTCCCCTTCGGTAATAATATATATGCCCGCATGAAGGATCGAAATTAGAAGAAAATTTCATTGTCAAGTGTACTTGTTAAGGGAATACCAAATTGGGGCCAAAAAAAAAACAAAAACAAAAAACCATCAAAACCAAACCGGTTCAAATTTAACGAGTACGATGGCGCAAACGGGACCAACAAAACCAACCTGTGTGAATCAAAAGAAACGGCGAATGGAATCTACAAGTGTCCACACTTCAGCATGAAAATTTTATCAAAGTTGAAAATTCATACTTGATTAGAAATAAATAAATGGTGAGTTAAAAAGGGTGGTTTTGTGAGGATGTATTCCAATGATTTCTCTGCAATCATGTAAGACGTTGGATTAATGAGAGAGGTGCGGGAGCAAGGTAAAGCCATGATTTGATGTTCTCTTTGCATTTTGGTGTTAATATCTCCATCAATCATGGGACTGAATCGAGTAATATCTTATAAAATAACTTCATCATGCTAATTTTATATGACAGCTGGTGTATTTCTTGTTGGACTAAAATGCATCAATTAATAACATCTCATAATTTCTTATTGGGAGAAGGATAAATAAATTTTCCAAAATACGAAAATAAAAATTTGATTTAACGAAATGTAATAATGTCTTATAAATCCTAAAGGGCTATATTGTCATTAAATTTTTGATGGAATGATAAAAATATCTTTTAATTTAAAAAAGTAAAAAAAAATGACAAGAGAAAATTGTGAATACTTAAATTACATTGTGAAGAGGTTAATTATTTCCGCGAACAAAACCTTAGTTGGTCGTAAGGATTGTTTTGAAATGGCAAAGAAAGGGAAAGGAGCATTGACCCAAGTCTAAAAACGGGAAAGGAGTAAACCACTAATTGGTTTTTTTTATTTTCATATGTTTTTGGGGCTGAAAACCAACAATTGCACTGAGTACACTTTCTGTAAAACTCAAGTATAAGAAAGGATGACTTAAATCGAAGTTCTTAATATTTAATTACTGTTTTAAGAAAAAAACTAGTTGGGTCGTACTTCACCAAATCAATTATTCTTGAAAACTAAATAAATTAAAAGTACATTGAACACCTGATCTTGTCTCTTACTTCATTTCTTATGTTTGTTCTTGTCTTGCAGGAAAGCACTCTTTTTATTTTAAGTTTCGTGTGATGTTATGGGAAATGTATTTATGGTGATAGGCAAATTGTAACTGTCTTGGTTGTTAACTATTGCATTCATCATTAGACAACACGGTTGATACTAATTAATATATCCAAGAACATGTTAGATTAATGGTAAACTTTGTACGTTGTGATGTGATGCAACTTGAAAATATATATAGGAATCCGATGGACCACTAAGATCATGGGTTGATAATGAGCTCTATTTAAATACGAATCAATTGTTCACACTAGTTCATTCTCAACTGAAAACATTCTTGAGTTTATTTTGTTTTGCACCTTGTTGATCAGCGATGGAGAAACTTGTTTCAAACTGGTACAATGTGCGGCCTGTGCCTGAGGATTACATATATCCTCCAGAAAAAAACCAGGAACATCCATGTTCCTAAAGGTGAAGGCATCCCGGTGATTGATCTCACTGAAGCAGAGAAAGGTGATCCAGCACTTGTAATTCAGAAAATTCTCAAGGCTGCTCAAGAGTTTGGATTCTTCCAGGTTCATGTTCCTTTTCATTAGTTCTTTTTCTCAATCTCTGTCAAAAGTCTAAGGTTGGCAATGATAGATATCATGTTACAAAGCAGGTGGTATAATATCATGGGGTTTCAGAGAATCTAATGGATGAAACATTAAGTGTGGTGAGGGAGTTCTTCCAGATGCCAGATGAGGCCAAGCAACACTTATACTGAAGATTTTAGCAACAAGTGTATTTATTTTCACGAGCTGTGAGAATTATGCAATGAGAAGGTCCATATGTGGCGAGACTTCTTGCAGCACCAGTGTCATCCCCCAGACAAGTGGCAGCAATTTTGGCCATAAGCCCAGCCAGATACCAGTACGTAAATGATGCACCCTCTTCAATAAAAGTGCACTGCACTCACAAATTTTATCTAATTTTTGGGTTTGATGTTGTTGACAGAGAGATTGTCGGGGCATGTTCAGTAGGAATTAAGAAATTGGCTTCAAGGATTCTGGGATTGATCAGTGAAGGACTGGCCTGGAACGTGGGCATTTTGAGAATGAACTAAGCGGATGTATGGTGCTGACAGCTCTGTCAGTATCACACCAGCCCTGAACCAAGCTTGACTCTGGGAACTTGCCAGCATGATGATGCCAATCTCATTACTTTTCTCCTTCAAGATAAGTTTCAGGACTTCAAATCTTCAAAGATGGTCAATGGATTGGCGTTGAGCTGTTCCGCATGCTTTCGTGGTCAACGTGGGCTGCCTCCTGCAGGTCCACTTTCACTCAAAACTGTCTTCACTCTGTCTTCACTCTGAGTTTGGTTCATGCTTTGCTAATTAACATTAGTTTTATATAGATAAGGACTAGGATAAGTTATGATTAATGGCTGCGTTGGAGTGCAGGTGATCAGTAATGACAGGTTAAAGAGTGTGAAACACAGAGTGGTGACAAATGCGAGCAGATTTCGATCATCAGCTGCGTTTTTTGTGACGGCTGTGGAGGGAAGTGTGATAGAACCAGCAAAAGGTGCTATGGATCAACTCCATCCTGCCCGCTACCGACCCTTCACACCTAAGGATTTCTACATGAAATTCTTTGAAAACGATGCTGACCACGGAAGCAACTTTAATCATTTCAGGGCTAGCTTGACACCATGAGTCAAATAAATAATGACAATCTAGCAGTTTGTGAAGTTTTGTTTACAGCTTTGTTTCGCTTGTCTATGTTTCAAATAACCAGCCACCAGCGTGCGTGGGAGTTTATTACTGTATTTTCATTCCTTTGGTGTAGCTTTATAATAATTATCTTTTATTCAAATCCTAAAATTAGCAGACTAAAGTTACAAATTATTGTCTAAAGCGAAATAAACTAAACCATTTCTCTCTCTAAATTTCAATCAGACAGTAATAGTTAAAAATTAATTAGCACCAACATCAATGTCATAAGTATACAAAAGAGTTCTTTAAGTAATAAAATAATAAAAATCATAAATTTCTAATTGAAATCATAAAAATCATAAGTTATATAAATATAAAAATACTCTGTCAGAAATATAATTTAAAAATATTAACATACATAACATAATTAAATAATTATCTAAATTTGAAATCAAACAATTCTTTAAAGTTCAAATAAATAAACCATCATTCAAAATTGAACAACCAAACCATTATGCTAAGTTTAATTCTAAAAAATGGACAATAACAATTAAATATTTGAAGCATCATGAACAATGTTAAAAATATCAATAATATTAAATATTAAACAATATTTAAAATAGGGTTAAAAGATAAAAAAAATATTTATGAACTTTTCCTCTAAGCCCCTAATATCTCTTAAGTAAAAGATGGTGCAAAAATAGCTATAATGTTAATTTAATTAGTGCAACTGTCTCGAAAATCGTTAAAGAGCTCAACGTCCCATTATATTCTTGACCGTCATTGCCACGTATCCCATGCCAAATCCCTCTCTCCCTTGAATCTCAAACCATTGAATTCATGGCGGGGAGCACCTTGATTCCGGCAAGCCAAAACCCAAAAAGAAGCCTTGTCCATCTTGGATATATTGGGCACAACGAATCTTAGAGCATAGAACTGCTGGTTCGGCTTCTCATGCCGTGTGTCTCTTGCTTCCCTAAGATTCAAGGGCGTCCCTTCCATTGGCAGGCTTTCTACCCTGTTTTCCTTGTCCTCCTTTCATCTGTTTGCATCCTGTTTGCTCTTCTTTGCATGAAGCTTCAACATTTGATAACTCTGTTTTATAGCATTGATTAGTCTTACAATAGGCCTTGAAATGGCTCCAGATTGAGAAACCAATCTGCATTTGCGCTTGCCTTTGTGGTTGGTAGTTGCTAAGCCAATAGTCTTGCCTAAACTACTTCTAATCTAGGGGTGCCGCTAAGTGGAGGGCGAGAGCGTTGCCGTCGAGAGAAATGATTGAGGGCAGTGGCAGTGTCAGGACATGGTGGATGCTTGATACATTTTTAAAAATTAATAATTTAAAAATAATTAAAAAAAATTGAACCCAATATCTAGAGTTAAGCCAAAGGGACATGAATCTTTTTTATGATTTTCTTCGAGCCCAAGGGATAAATTTGCTTCCTGGGCTTCAATGTAGCGCCACTAGTGATTTGAGGGATTGAAGAGCATGTATAAGGATTCTCCCTCCGTCCCTATATACTCCGTCACTAACTCAGTGAAGCGAGCGGTGGTGAGTGTGGATCCAGAAGAGGCGAAGAGAGCATGGAACGAGCAATACAAGAGGGATCGCTTTGCTGAGGCTTACTCTAAGTCTATACGATCGAGCAATTTCATTACCATCTGCCAATGCAACCTACGGGAGCAACTGTGCAGCCACATGGATGGGCTTGGGACGGTTGGCTGATGCGGTGGGGGAGCGTTGATCATGGAGTAACTTGCAACGTGAGGTTCTAGTGGGAGGTGAGAGACCATACGACGACAGAGGAACAAGCTTGGATGAGTCGGTTCCAAATTCCAATGATATTTATGGAGAGAACGAGAGGGGAATGGTGGTGAACGGTTGGGCAGATCGTGTTTGGATGAACAAGAGATACCTCATATTTTGCATTCCACCTGGCAAGGAGACCCACTCTTAATGTTGAAATTAACAAATGTTAAAAACATTTAACGGTTTAATCATTTTTATACTCATTAAATCAATATTATAAATATTTTTGTGCCTTTTTTATTTAAAGATGCTGGGTGTTTTTGAATAAAAAATTTATAAATATTTTTTGTTTTTTAACCCTTTTAAAATAAATAAATAAATAACAGGATACAAATGGGCCGATCCTTCCACCTAAATAAGCCGACTCTCAATCTTAAAGGGCTTCAGCCCTATTTTGAGGTGCACATACGCGTGCCAATTCTAACAATTCTAAAACCTAAACAAGTTGTGGCGCTACAAGTTGGCCCACTCTACTCAATTAGGTAGGCATGATTAGATTTGCTTTTTAGTTGGGAGTGGCAACCGTCAAGAACATGGGGAGTTTGGGGATGGAAACGCATTGCGCGCGCTCATCATCCCTGTGGAGAGATATGAATCATTTATTTCTCTTCAAACAAACCTTGCTGTTGAATTAATTTTTTTAAATATTTTAATATCGTATTTACAAAATAAAATATATAAAAATTATAGTATTAAATATGGATTGTTTTTTATATTATTAGAGGATAAATAGTTCACACTCATCACTCTTGATAAAATTTAAATAGTTCAAATTTAATTTTTTTATTTTTATTTTATATTTATTAAAATAAAAAATATGGAAAAAAATATAGAAGTCTTTAATATTATTTTTTTAATACTTTTTATAAATTGACTATTTAAATATATTCTGAATAGTACATATATAATTTATAAGGTCTAATTTAATATTAAAATTTTATAATTTTAATTAATTAATTATTTAGATACACTTTAAACAGTTGATTTAACATTATAATTTTCCATAATTTTTATTTTGATAAATTTAACATAAAAATATTTTAAAAATAATTTTAAGTCAACGGTAGATGTCATTTAAAAAATAATGAAGAGCTCAGGTTACCCCATAACGGTGCTCATAAGCACCGAATGCGGTCCCGTTTGGGAATGTTTTCTGCACTCTGCTGTAACAGAGCTTTGTTTCGTCTTTGGCGATTTCGGCTTAAATGATGAGAAAGTTCCCTGATGGCCTCACGGATAGGTGATGACAAGGTCGTTCATTGATTTGGCAGCATTTGTTTATGGACCACCAAATTTATGTCAGGGACCTTATCAAAAGAAACGTCGCGTGTAGTTTCAGTAAAGGATTGGCCTTAAGACTTGTTGGTGGGTTCCCACTCGTTTTTGTGCTTTTGGTGTTGACTCGACTTACAAGGCCAAATTGAGCTTGAATTGCCTCAATTCGACCATGTATCATATTAGGAAAAGATATATGATGTTGAGAAGAGATCGAGGTCCAATTAATCCTAATATAACCGAAAAAAGAAAAACCGTTGTTCGTGAATCCTTTACAAAAGTAAAACGATTGGAGGCGGGGTCTTTTTGTCGGAAAGTTGATATCATAAAGAACGACATATGTAAAAACATCACTGAAAATTGTCTCTTTTAACATGTTCTTGAGTGATACTGGGTGTTAAATGTAGTGGGAGAAGTTTACTGTTACAGAACACCCAGATTCAAAGCAGTAACAGTGGGAATTGTTATGGAGATCTGTATTTAAGCCAGACAGATAGACAGCCACTGTCCACCCTACTCCCAATCCCAACCTCCAGATCGTTTCTTGTGGTGTAAACAGAGACAGGGTTGGAGCCCCAACAGAGTTCACGCAAATATATATATATATATATATATGTATAACTGCTCATGATCTCGCTTTCTAGTTTCAAAATTTCCAGACTTGACTTCTGCAAATCGGTGATTAATACAGCCGAGAATGGATTCATCTGATCATTTCTGTTCACAAGCCCAGAAGGTGGACCCCTCATCCTTCATCCCTTGTTTGAAAATCAATATTATTCGAGATTTCCTCAACTCAAATCCTTGCTTTTGTCTTCTACCTCTAATTCTATTCTCCGAAATTATTATTTTAAAACAATGGCAAGCTTTACGATCGGCCAGCCATCACAGGAAAAAAAACAATTTGTTGAAGCGTTGCGTTAGGGTCGCTGCAACTGAAGTTCAATGTTTCGCCATAGAATATTGCTCACGTGCTGAATTGCAATCACTATTTTTTATGGTTGCAACCCGATCTTTGTACCTCGGAATTGTTAAAAGCACTTCATTAATTAACAAACTAATGTCGCCACCTCGGGACCCCCTCGGATTAATAATTTTACCCAAGTGGATGACACAAGAAATAATGTGTGTATAGTTAATTATCCTGACCTCACCTGCAAAACAAAACATTATTTAAGGACACAATTCCAACGAAATGGTTGAGGTGACCTTGAATGTGCCACTTAGCCATCGCCACTTTGAGATTAGGAATTGGGATCCACATTCGTTGAACTCGGGGAGCAATCTCCATCATGGTTCCTCCTGGACGCTGATAATTACCCATCCATTGAATCTGCAAGGTAAAGTTTTCGCTGCCAATTATGAAGTGGCCGCACAATATAAATGGCAAGTTCAAGCCAGTATCGATAAGCACTATCACACCAAAAGAATGGAACAGTCGCCAAAGAAAAAGGAGAAGGAAGATGGACCGAGAGAGACCAAGTACAGAGGAGTACGGAGGCGACCATGGGGGAAGTTCGCAGCAGAGATTCGAGATTCGAACAGGCACGGAGCTCGAATATGGCTGGGCACTTTCAGCACAGCAGAAGAAGCGGCGAGAGCCTATGATCGTGCAGCTTTTGGGATGAGAGGGCAATCGGCGATTCTGAACTTCCCGGAAGAATATGGTTTGAGCAATGGGGGAAGTGCTGGTGCTAGTAGTAGTAGCCACCAGCATCGCTGTTCATCGTCGTCTTCAATGGTGGAAGCCCAGGGTCAGGGTGGGAGACAAGTGTTTGAGTTCGAGTGTTTGGATGATAAATTGTTAGAGGACCTTCTCGATCATGCCGCCAAGAAAGAAGAGTAAAGCCTACCCTGTTGGCCTCTAAGCTAGGAATTCAATGGTCTCTCCATATATATATATATATATATATATTTTTTTTTTTTTTGGGGGTTGAATCTGTCTGTTAATTCGTTTTCGTCTCTTTTCTTTCCTTTCTTTTCTCTGTCCTACAGACAGTTATTTCGTTTTCGTTTCTCACTTTTATGGACCTCGCAGTCCACTTCTTTTGAGTAAGTCTAAGTAGCGATTGATACAAGACTTTATATTTGTGTATGTATATGTATGGATGTAGGTATTTGTACAGTTTAAGCTAATTTATTTTCTACGTTTTGATCTTTCGTTCTGAAATAGTCTATAAATTATCCCTTTTTCTACCGGTACCAAATAATTGTATTTAGAGTTCTTTTTTCATTTTTATTTGTTAACTCCTATTTTCTTGGGGAAAGAAAATATGTAAGAGATTGTTATGGGAAAATATTTAAGAGATGATTATAAAGTAAATATAAAATTATTTTATTTAAATAAAATTAAATGAAGTCAACGAAAAATAATATAATTTAATCTAATGAAAAAATTTATACAATTTAAATTATTGTTAGAAATGGATGAAGTTCTGTTCAACAATGAAGTTCAGGCCCAAACTTTTTCTTACTTTTGGGCCAAACAAATTTTTCTTCGAAGAATATCTTGGGTCAGCGAAACCTAGTATCTATGAATCTAGCCCAAAAAGATCTTTTAAGATTATGTTTTTTTTTTTTTTTTTAAAGAGAAGATCTCTTAAGTTGTCGAGTAACATTTGGAGTCGAGGATAACAGGCAACGCAAGCTACATTAGTTGCTTTTCAACCCGGGACCAATCAGACTCCATTTTTGTGTCATAATTTAGTTCGACTTCAGTTTTTAATTACAATATTCTTGGTTAAGTATATTTATTAAATTTAATGAAAAATGTTAAAATTGATTTAAAATATGTTTCAGAAACAAAAAATATTTTTGTATAATTTTCACGAAATTGAAGAAAAAATTACATAATTTAGTATGAAAAAAATGTGTGACTTTTGTTTATTCCAATCCCACTTAATCGTTATTTGTTTCAAAAAATTTCGTCAAATCGAAAATATTAGCCAAGCTGAAATGTAGGTTTTGACACACCTCATTGGAATATAACTTCAAATGATAATGCCAATATGAGAATTTTACTAATAAGTAATTCATAAATTTTTTTTATAAGTGTTCTTTCCATAGTCCTAGGTGTAATATAGATCTCATTTTAATAGATTAATCTGACCTAGCCTATTTTCGTTCTCTCCTTTGGACAATTTCTTTCCGGCGGCCTTGTATTTTAAAAAAATAATAAAAGAAGAAAATATTATTTGCAAGGGAAAGATACGTTATTGGATAGATTTAAGAAAGTAAAAGAAGTGTTGTCAGTGCACTTAAATGCTGTCAGTGCAAAAAAATTTAATCAGGGAATTGCAAAATGAAAAAGAAGGTTTGAAGGAAAAAAAATATATAAATAAATCAGGTACACCATATTATTTATAGTCTATTTAATTAAAATATTTTAAAAAATATAAATAAAATTTTGTGTGATATTTTTTTAAATTAATTTTATTTTTTATAACAAAATACACATTTAATTTCTTGTCTTTTTTCTTTCAACTATTATTAATATTAGAATTAATTTATAGTTACTGTCATCTTTTTATTGAACAGATTATAAATAATGTGGTGCACCCAATTTAATTAAGTATTTCTCTTAAAGAAGAGAATGCATTTTAAGGGCAAATAACTATAAAGTCCTTTATAAGCATTATAATCACCAAAAAGTCCCACTGAATACATAAATAATTGTGAGATTCTAATGGATTTGGTTGTGACTAATATTTGTTATAAATTGACAAAAATACCCTTATTTGGGGGGACACTCAACACTCAAGAGTGAGCAAAATCAAATCACAATTGAAAATAGAATTGAATCAAATTGAATTTTATCTATTTAATTTGGTTTGGTTTTTTAATTTGATTTGATTTTCTTTTAAGGAAAATTTTGATTAATAGGTTTGATTTCATCTAAAAATTCTTGAATCAAATCAACCGAACCTACCACATTATACATATTTTTCTTTTCATATTTTTAAAAATGTGATTAAATTCTCATCTAGGTGAGTAAAAAATATCTTTCTATCACTTGCAATAAAAGTTTTTTTTCATTTAATGTGATATTCTAATTTTTTTATTTTTATAATTTTATTTTTAATGTAATAGTACTGAGTCTTATTAATCTTCTCATAAATTATGATATAAGATTGTTATTTTTTTGCTAGGCCTTCAACATCAAGGGAAAAAAATTAGATAGAAGAATATATGAATAATTAGACTTTATAAACCCAAATCAAAATTCATGAACTGAATAGACCGATAAAATCGAATCATTATAATTCATTTCAGTTTTAATTTGATTGGTTCATGTATTTCGATTTGATTCTATTCAAATTTTTTATATAATTTGGCTGATCAATTTTAGCAAAATTGAAATTGAATCAATCAAACCGACTAAAGGTTCACCCCTATAAACACTCGCACAATCACTTCCTCTCTAACTAAGACATCACATTAGTATGCGATTGGAACTCTATTGACTCTTAACAATCTGTGTTGCTCATATTCTTATTCTTGAAATTAAAAATTATATTTGCTTTGTCCAGTACAGGCTATTTACATAAGTTTGCTCAGAGAAAAAAGGAAAACAAAATCAACCACAAACACATTAATAAAGAAAACAGTCCCTCCCCATGATTAGTGATAGATTGGAAATCTGTGACTAAATATCCATCACTAATTTTTATTTTCTTAACAGTGGCTCTTCCCTCCCAGTATCATTTTCTTTTGAATGGAAGGAGATTTTATTATAAGAAAACAAAGAAATGACAAGGCTGAGCAATGCCTTCAAGAGTAAGTTTGCTCATGATCTTGGATTTCTATTAGGATACCTGGAAGAAGCCCATGGTGAAGGCTACCCACTTGACTTGCTCCACCACGGCAAGACGATGGTCAAGAGAGTCAAGACCGTAAAGGTCGATGGTGGGGATTCTGGCACCAATGAAGATAGGGTTCGAGGATGACTAAGAATAAGAATAAGAAGGAGGGAGGGAGGGAGAAAGGAAGAGGGAAGGGGTTGTGGGAGTACTTCGTGCGTTTTCTTTTCTTCTTTTCTTCTTTTTTTAATCAGGGTACTTTTATCGATTCACAACAAATATTATTCACAGCCAAGTGGCTAGGACCTCACAATGGAACTTGATGGTAGCTAGAATGCTTGTAAGGACTTTATACTGATTTTCCCATGTTTTAATTCATAGCTAAGGAGGCTGAGCAGTGGAAGGAGAGTGGGGATGATGAGGAAGCTGTGGTTGAAGAAGAAGATCGTCCAACACCTTGTCATCCAAGCACTCCAACTCAACCGGATCATCCTGTTGCTGTTCTTGGCTCTGTGAGCTCTCTCTGTCGGCGGCGGCTGAATTATGTGAAGATGAAGAAGCTGCAACTGCACAAGAAGAAGAGAAAGAGATCATGGTAGTATGAGGAGGAGGAGGAGGAGGAGGAAAAAGGTGGGTATAATGGTTAGGGAAGTTGAGGATGGCTCGGTGACCCCTGAATCTGAAAGCGGCGGCGTCGTAAGCCCTGGCGGCCTGCTCAGCGGTGTGGAAGGTTCCGAGCCAAATGCGCATGCCGTTCCTGGAAGGATCTCTGATCTCCGCCGCATACTTCCCCCACGGCCTCTTCCTTATCCCTCTGTATCTCTTCCCTTCCATCCTCTTCGTCCAATACATCTTCTCTTCAATTCCTATATATAAACACACGGCCACGTACGACCAACGAGGTTTATTGTTTTTTAATATTATTAATTGGGCTGATCCATGTTGCCTTCCTCTACTATACAACGGCCATCCACTTGCGTGAATGACTGCGCTCGCTTCTGTATGTTCATGTACAACTTGCATTTCTCTTTCGATACTATGCAAAGATTTGGTTAATAACTGCCTCAAAAAGGGACGATTTTTCAATCCCACTATCAAAGCCACGTTCCTTTTGCCTTCCCCTGCCCTTTTACTTCATTTTATATCTTCCACACGGCTTTTCATTGCCCACATGCATGCATTCAATCTATATATATATATATATATATAATTAATGTGAGTGCATGCCTGAGGGATTTGGACTACAGCGTTCAAAAAATCAGCGGCAAATAAATCAATGCTCGTGATAAGAAATCCACCCTAGTTTATGCCTCATCTCCAATTCATCTTCTTTCTCTGACTTCAACACGACACCCCTCATGTCACTGATTTACCCTCCTTCCTCAGTAAACAGGTTTTCGTTATGAATAAGTCTAAGAGTTAGTTAATTAAGACGGTGCTATTTCGCCATTCCTGCCTATTTATTCCCCCGGTCTGCCCCATTTTTAATTTAGATATAAGTTGCTCTACATTCCTGATAATTACTTACAGGCAAAATCAGGTGAGGTACCGGTACGTCTTGCTTGTTAATGTTTTTCAAAGAATGCATATTAATAAATAATAAATAAAAAAGCGGAACCCGACTTGAGTCTAGTCTATTATTAATGGGGCGATACTTCGTACGAAAATGAAATCGAGTAAGGCCTCGATTATTGGTGATTTTTTTAAGTTGTAAAACAACTAACAGCTCTCCATCTTTTCTTTTGTTTTCCTTCAAGGAGATCAGAGTGTTGTGCGCAGGATACAGAAAGAATCATATGTAGAGTTATTTAATTAAAGCGTCCACGTTACAATAATAGAATGCCGAGATCGGTAAATAATGTCATGCATGACATAGAAAATGGTCTATGGTCAGATTCAAACCTTCATTCACCTTTTCCTTTCGGATTCCCCATTGGTTGTTTGTTGTTTGACCCCACGTTTCTAGGTCATCCGATCATCATTTCATGGCACCAACTCACGATTCCATTCCTCCCCCATCCTCCATTAATTCTTCACATACAAACCTGAAGCGTCTCAATATTTTATTCATCCTTCCAAATATTTGTTTCAAGTTTTAACACATTAATTTACGAATTTTACTTTCCCGCAACCCTCCAGTTTCCACAGGAAACATCAGAATTCTGAAATGATGAGCTTCACAAGAGAAACGGAGTGCGAGTGTCGCAACATTTGTCTCTATCACAAGTTCACAGACATGGAAATCCAAAAACTACAAGGAATTTCGCTGATATATTTCACTTGAGGAGAATTTGGCAGTCAAAAGCTCAACAAATGCAAGGAAGAAAGGAACAGAAAGAGGAGAAGAACCTCTATGCACAGGGAAGAGAAGAGAAACAACTAGAGATGGAGATGACCATTTATATATATACCCTAACTTCTTTTCATTGAGCCCTTACCTCTTAAGTCTAATAATAATAACTTCTAGCCCATTAATTACTAACTCACAAACCCAATCCATATTTTCCTTAAGCCCATTCCTGACATCACACAACCAACATGGCCGAAGCTAATGCCACAAGAACGAAAAAGAGTTGGATTCATACTTCACAGCATGTGCGGCATTCATCTGACTCACGCTGTATCCCTGCTTGCTGCCTGAATTCTTCTCCTCTTTTTCACGCTAGTCCTTCGATTCATTTATTTATTAATTAATTATCTCTTTTAACTGGTCCATTAAACAAGGCACTATAATTCTTAAAACTCATTGAAACATGTGTCCACTATATTTTTAGGCCAGTGCAAGTTTGTTGTTTTCATTAGAATTGGTAATATGGGCTAACCCGTGACCCGTGGGTTGGCCCGTAGTGGGTTGCGGGTTATGTAGGGTGGGTTAGCATTATATATGAAAAATATTATTTTTAGTATTTTTTTTAATTTCTCTAAACTAGGATGTTGATCACCTTAACATTAATACCAAGAAATTCTTTCACACTTAAGCCGTATGTACTATAATTGGCTAAAAACAAAAGCATAATAACAATGAGTTTTGATATAAAGAACACAGAAAACCCAAACAACAGTGAGTTCTCATGCAAACAACATAAACTCTTAGAAATAAAATATGTTACAAAATTTCTCCTAATCAATGATAATGTTAGAAGGTTTATCAGAAGCTGCAATAACATTAATTTGAGTAGATTTCTCCAAGGCTTTATCTATCACAAACAAAAATAAAACATAATTAATATGAAAATATAATTAACATTTAGAAATCTAGAAAGTAAATGAGAGAATATAAATATTATATTACCAAGTCATGGAAAACCAAAAATCCAATTGCGAGTACAAATAAGAGCTTCAACATTATCAAGAAGAAGGTTACTTTGATATTTTGTGAGAACTCTCGATCCAATGCTAAAAGCAGATTCACTAGCCACTGTAGTGATTGGAATGCTAAGAATATCACATGCTATCCTTGAAAGATGAGGAAATCGAGTTGAGTTAGTCCTCCAATATTCCAACTCATTTAATTTTTTTCAAGTTAGCATCAAGTGTTGCTTCTTACAAGTAATAGTCTAGTTCAAACTTTTCTATGGATGCAATGTCTTGGTTCTTGCAAATAAGATAATCCTGGAATATAAAACTAAATCATTAAGCATCACTAAAATTATCAATCCAAATAACATTAAAAGAACACATTTAAATATAAAAATATTTAAAACTTAAAGCAAAAGCATCCATGTAATTATCTTCCTCTGATCCCACTAAATCAAGAGTAGATTTTTATGATGATGATAATGATGATCCCAACATATTAGAACTTGATATACCTTCTCCTCCAATACTACCGGTAGTAGCTGAAGATAATGGTGATCCCACATCTTTATAATCATTGAACAAATAATACAACTTGCTCTTAATATATTCAATTTTTTCATTACAATGTATGGGATCAAGTTTTGCGTAAGAATACTTCACTACATCAAACTTCATCCTTGGATTAAGAATAATCTCAAGAGCAAGAATGACACAGTAATCACTCTAATATTTATCAAACTTGACAAGCATTCTAGAAGCCATATCTCTAATTACAGGATTAACATTATCTAAATTTGCTTTTAACAATGATTCAATATTTGAAATTTGCATGAAATACATGTTAGAAGTCGAATATGATGACCTAGAAATCAACTTTGTTATTACTGCAAATGGCTTCAAGAATTTGCACATCTCTTCTACTCTAGACTACTCTTCACTTGTGAGGGAATATTTAAAATTGTATCCTGCAAAGCTAAACTAACAAAAGCACGACAATATTTAAGTGCACTTTCAAGCATCACATGTGTTGAATTCCATCTAGTTGGGACATCTAACCTCAAGCCTATGGAAATGTCATCCCCTCCATCTTGAGCATATTTTTTAAAATTTATCATCCTTGGCTTCGATGCCTTCACATATTTTATGCTCTCCCTAATCTTATATACTGTATCAATGGCTACTTTCAAGTCTTCTTGAACTATAAGATTCAAGATGTGAGCACAACATTTCACATGAAAAAAATTCCCTTGAACATATCAAGCCATTTTGTAAATTCAACATAGCTTTCAATATAACTTGCATATTGTCATTGGCTGAAGCAATGTCCAGAGTGATAGAAAACACTTTCTTCTCAATACCCCAATCTATCAAGCATTCATGTACTTTTTTAGCTAATTCAGCCCCAGAGTGTGGAGGATCCATCTTTGTAAATGCAAGAATTTTTCTATTAAGTTTTCATTTCTCATCAACAAAATATGCAGTTAAACAAAGATAACCTTTAGAAGTTATTGCAGTCCAATAATCAAAAGTCAAGCACACTCTGCTAAGACTATTTGTTATGATCTTTTTCAAATCCTCTTTTTGAATAAGATAAAAATTCCAAACATCCACTATAACAGTTTTTCTTGTAATGAGCTTATAATCAGGATTTAAATATTTATTTAGTTCCCTAACTCGTTCATACTTAACCCAAGAATAGGGGAGATCATATTGAATAATAGCTATAGAAATTATTTTTCAAACTTTATTATGATCAATTTGTCTAGCTTTAAGCTTCCTAGATTGATCTATCATACCAATTTCATGACATTTTGGAAGGGACAAACAAGCATTCACATGACGCCAAAGGGTCGAAGTACCATAATCCCTACCACCAATAACAAATGGTTTTCCACAACCATTACATGTAGCCTTCTCTTTTTCCATCTACTATACCAATTTTAGTATAATATTTCCATATTTCAGATATGCAAGATTTTGTTTTAGCTTTTTTATTTGAAGTATGTTGCACAAAAGAGTCAGATTCAGTAGGTGCTAGTTTTTCCACATTAACTTAACTATCTGTAGCACTAGCAGAAGCCATCCTACAACATATAATTAATTCATCTAAAGTAAATAGAGAAGTAAATCAACTAACCAAACAACTCAAATTCATATGAAAAGCATTAATTTCTAAACTATTTAAATGAACAGACCTACTAATTCAAAGAATTTAAAGTTGAATATAAATACTAGTTAGAAATGTTCAAACAAAACCAACACCTATAATGCCAAATCTGCAGAAGCTGATACACTACATATCTGATACACTACATAGTTGGTTGCTGGATCAATGTTTTGCCAAGTATTGATTTTTAGCACCGCATTGAACAAAATAAAGATCCCAGAACAAAAATCAGAGAAGTTGAGCAAGGAACAACATAAGGGGACGAACTTGTGGAGCTTGAGCAGAAGAGTTGAGTCAAGGCAAGATTAGAGAAGTTGAGCACGATTGCAAGAGCAAGATCTGACTTGGCCTATGAGTTCAGAAAACCAATGATGACTACAAGAGAATCCGATAAGATGAATCACGAGCAAAGCTTTATCTTGGATTGGATGATTATAATCAATCTGATAGAGGGAATGTTCAACGATCTGGATGGGAGAAAAATCTAAAAAAGGAAGCGAGCACTGAGCAATAGTGAGAAGACGAGAATAGAGAAGTTAAGTGAGTGAGCTGAGTGACTATCTGGGTAAGGCACCGAGCATCGAGCGAGAGGCAAGAGCGATAGAGTGATCTTAACTTTAGGGTTCAGTGAGAGCGACAGCGATAAAGTGATCTTAACAGGGAAAGCGACTATCAGTATTTGGATCGGCCAGGGTTTGTGCTTTTGTTAGTGCAACAGATTGATGAGCAACTGAGCGCAGTGTTACTTTCCTTCCTAGACAAACATTAAAATAGGCACTAGGCCACCGCATACCGTCTTTTTTTAAGAAAAAAAGTAGGCTAACCCACTACAGGTTTCAATTATGCGGTGCGGGCCTAACCTGACCCGCATTTTAATTAGCCCATTTTTTAAAACCCAACCTGCTATAATTTTACGGGTTGGCAGACTCAACCCATATTACCAGCTCTAATTTTGACTTATGATGTTGTTTAGAACTATGATTTCATGCTAAAGCTTAGATGCATTTCTCATAATAAGGCCATGAGACTGTTAGACAAATGCTGTAACAATATTATGTGAACTTTAATTTCATAGGGGGAAGGCAAATATGTGAATCACAATATTGAAGTACGAGAAGGGGAAACGAAGTTTAAAGTTTCCATGCCAATAGTCCCGTTTGGTTACTAAAAAAGAATGAAATGAAATGGATTAAAAATGTCAACATAAAAATGAACTAAATTACCTTTCTTTCTTATATTAAGCATAATAAAATTTATTAATATATACTACAAAAGTAGGAATCATCACACTCTAAGATCTCAAAGCATATACTATAATTGAAGAAAAGAAAAATCCAACATAACATAAATATTTCAACATCTAGCTAGCTATATTCATATTTATTAATTTTAAAATAATAAAAGTGTCAATGTTAACTTCTTGTTCAATCCTCATAGATTTGGAAGGAGGTGGTTGGATAGGTTGCTCCATAGTTGACATTGTAGGTTGTTTAATAATATTTTTAATACTAGAAATAGATGGTGTTCTTTCATCATTTATCTCTTTTCTCTTGAAAAATGAATCAATAGTTTTTTTCCTTTGACATCTTTCAATCCTAAAAAAATATAGATTGTAAATTATATTATGTAAAATATCATAATGAATTAAAAAAACTATAAGATCATAGCAAAAATTGCACAATATATCAAATATATATAAGGAATTGCAAATCATAACATAAATTGCACAATAAAATCATAAACATTAAAAAACCAAAGTCTATTAGAGATTGGAGTAGCTCACCTCAACTTTGTCCTTATATTTGCTTAATTGGAGGGCCTAAGGTCATGAGATTGAAGCCAAGCCAACTTCTTTGATTCAACAAAAAGGAGGAAAAAAAAAAAGGAACAACACGCAAACAAAACAATATGAAACAAGACAAACATCAAAAAGGCAAATCACAAAAAGGCAAACCGCATGCACATACCTTATACCTAGTTGGCTTGAATTTGTGAATGGAGTGGCAGCACTAAGTATTCAGAGGTCAAACGCAAACCACAAAAACAAAACATGTATCTATTACAATTATAAACCCTCAACTAAAATTGGCAACTTTCCTATTTCCTAGTAGTATATATTATATAATATTTATATATAACACATACTTTTAGATGCTAAAATTTTTCAACTTTGTATATATTAGTTTTATATTTGTTAAAAGGAAAGTAAATATCATGTTTAATATTAAATGTAAAATATATTTTAGTGGGATCGAACATATATAACTCCTACGTTTTAATAAGAAAAAATTAAAAAGTTAGAGAGAGTTGTGGTCCCCTGATCTGTCTCTGCCAACTACATTACACCATTTAAAAATCTCATAAATCATGATTCTCAATTTCATGAACTAAATTATCCCCTTCTTTATGAATATGGTTTATTATTCCTTTTGATTATATTATCTTTACCTTTATTTTTTCAATCTATTCAATTTTATTTTTTTTTTAGTAACCAAACAGGATCGATATTCTTAGTATCATACGGCTATGTTTAAGGATGAACCCAAAAAAAAAAAAGCAGGCCTTAAAAGATTCTCCATTGATTATATAGCATGGAAAGACTCATTGTAAGCAGTTGAGAGATTTGTGAGATAGAGCAACTTTTCAAGAAACTAATTCAATAAAGTTTGGTTTTTCATAGAAATCTAGTTTCTTTCTTTCTTTTTTTTTTTTTTTTTAAATTAAACCTGTCGACAATGCTTTTGCAGAAAATTTCTGGCGTGTCAAAATTGTCAACAATTTATTGCCTTTGACTATAATTTTGAGTTTTGTCAACAATCTTGCACTGTGCTCAATCAACGTCACGCGTTGTTAATAGATTGGGAAACACTACGCTGTTTTTTTTAGCGTTCATGGATACCTAAGCATCACAATTGAATTAAAAATTCCAGCAGCTTCGATCTCGGTAATAAATATTTTCAAAGTATTTTTGCCCCTCAACTCTCTAACTTAATTCTTTCTATTAATGGCACATATCATAAATTAAGTATTTCCACCAGAACTTCAATGCTATTTGTCCACATTATATTGAAGAACAAACGGTATTACGATTTTCTGAAAAATTAATAAAATTAGTTGTTATAAAACATTTTTTCGTTCAACAATTTGCTGCCCAACAATTTAATATTTTCATTCCATCAGCTAGTGTTTTGGAAAACCTGAGATTGAGGCCTTGTTTGATATGATAGAAGAATTTTTAATGGCATCAAAGTCAAAATCAAAATTGAAATCGAAATCAAATATCCTCCAGACTCAACTTCAATCTCATCGTACTCTCACTATCACATTTTGAAAAGATCAAGTTTAAGATTAGACAATGATTTTAAAGAAGAAAGTCAAGAAACTAAATTGCAAATCAGTGGTTGGCAAAAAAAATCATGAATCAATTAATGAATGGGTCGATCAGGAAAAAAATTATGCTTCTTAAAGCATTGAAGAAGAAAGCACAATGGGTCTCATCAGATTCGTCACCGCGCCATGGAAGAGCTGTGAAGACCCATAATCTGCCATATCGAAGACAAACGGGGCCTAGTCTATCTATCGAAGAAAAAGAATGAGAACAGGTAGAGGAGATGTCAAGGAAGAGGTGCAGGGGCAACAGAGGTGGAGTGGTGATTGTGTGGTAGTTGATAGTTGTCAAGGTGCATTGTGACAGTGTTTCGTTGAGGGCAAAGAGGTCTCAAGGATTGATTCCATCGACAACAAGAAAGAATCGAATTCTGGCTTTTTTTAATTGAATTGGGATTTTTGGGAATCAAAAATCAAGGCTACCAAACTTGCCCCATCCAAGAATCCCTTTCAGATTTTAATTCTTCCTAAAGAATTCTAGGATACCAAATAGGGTCTAAAAGAATTGCCACCTCTCATGTAGGACTGTTTTTATCAACAATACCTTTACAGGTATTTTAGATATACTTTGACATATTTATTTAACACCACCGTACATTCAAAAATTCAAAATTAATATATTCTAAAAAATAATAAAATTACACAATTTTTTATACCCGAAATTTAGTTGAGTTGGGTTATATAATTCACCAAAACCAAGATAGGTTTTATCAATGAATGTTTACGTTATTAATCACCTGTAAATAAATAGAAGGATTCAAACTCTTTTTTTATATTATTATTATTATTATTATTATTTACAAATATCCCTATGTTGGAGGGAATACTATTCATAACATGATTGGATATTAAATGCAAGTACTTCTCCCAGCAAAGATTCAAACCTTAGTTCATCATATTGTAAGAGATTAGACCCTTTTTGCTATACCCAACCTCCATTAGTCTTTTTTAATATAAATTGCATCCTCACTAATTAGATTAACATTGATTGACAAAAATCTCCCATAAATCATTGCATTATTTACATTTTTGTTATATCATTTATCTGCAGCGAATAATCATAAAAGCTTTTGTTGTCACCAAATGATTAATCATTTTAATTTTATTTTTGAAAGGGATTGTATTGGACGTTCCGAAAGGCTTCTAATAATGGATATATATAATCTATAATATTAGATATTTACCGTTGGATGGTTACCATTCATCACCATCCGACTTTTTTTTTTTTCATTTTTTTTACTTTTTATATTTTTTAAATTTTGAAAAATTATTCATTTTTGTCTTGCAATTATAATTCAGTACTTATAATTTTAACTCAATTATAAATCAATGTCTAAATTTTAACTTGATGCAACAAAATCTTTATAACTTTAAACATTTAAAATATTAGTTTCTATATTTTAAAAAAAATTATAAATACTGAAGTTATTTTTAAATTTAAATTAAAAAAATTGAGTTACAATTAGTTAAAACTTAGGGATTGAGTCTCATCGAGTTAAAATTGAGAAACTGAATTATGATTAAGTCAAAGCTACAAAAACAAAGTGAATAAATTTCTCTTAAATCTTTATATAAAATTTTTTAATTGGCTAAAATGTATGAACTTTCCTAAACTTTGAGCCAATTGCATATAACTCTTCTCAATTTTAAAAATTTTAAATTAACTTCTTTGACATTTAATTTTATTTTTCAAAACCCCTACTATTAATTATATTATTTTTTTCATAAGGATTAAAATATCATTTAACTAAAAAGGTTATTAAAAAATATTATATTGTAGAATTATTTATAATTAATTTATTTTTTTAGATATTTAAACTATTGGTAGCCAAAAAAATATTATTATCAGTATAAAATTTTAAATTTTTACGTTTATATTAGCTTTATCAATTTTTTTATTATCAATAATGCATAATTTTATTATTTTAAATGATAAACTTTTATTTATATTTCCAGATTAGATTAATGTAATTCACATGGCTAAAATATTTAAAATTTTAAATATTACTAGGTTAGATTAATTTATCCTTTAATGCAAGAAAACTATGCATCATTGATAGCAAAAATAGATAAAATTAATACAAAAGTAAATATTTAAAATATTGTACAATAATAATAACATTTTTTTTACTATCAATACTTCAACTGTCCAAAAAAATATAAAAAATTGATTAGCCATAGGTCTATAATATAATTTTTTTAATAATATTTTAGTTAAATAACATTTTAACCCTTATAAAAAAATAATATAATCAATAATAGGGGGCTTTGAAAAATAAAATTTTGATTTTAAATTTTTAAAAGTGAGAAAAATCATGTGCAACTATTTAAAAGTTTAAGGAGTTTTATGCATTTTAATCTTTTTAATTTTGATATAGTAACAGCTCATTTGGTAGCAAAGAGTTGGGAAGAGAGAAGTAAATGTAAAAATGAAACCAATATTTTTATCTGTTTGATATGGTGAAAGCCAGTTCTGCATGAAACCCAATTCCATCACAATCAATGGAAGTGAGTTCCATGCCTCAACCCATAGAACCAGATTCCATTTTGATCTCGGACCCCTTTGCGCTTACCTTCTCTTTCCCTCTTCCATGTTCTTTCCAACCATTCACTGACTCTTTACCAACAACGGTAGCAGTCCTCGGGCAACGATGACATCGACAACCCTCCACCAACAATGTCGATGACAATCCTCCATTAGGCCCAGCAACACTTACTCTGATTTGTCAAACGGCATCTTCGCCTTATTCGAATATTGATGCTCTGGCTCCAACTCAAACAACGAGTGCTCGAAGCTATAGCTCTGATTTCACGAATAGCAATGGCCCAAAGATAGTCAAACATAGCAGGGCTATGGCTCTTATCTTCTTCTTCAGTGTCGCAAATCGAGTTCAAATATGAGATGCAAATCTATGCTTGAATGTTATTTTCAGATCTTGCTTTATGAAATATGATCTTGTTAGTCTATGTTTGAATGCTTTGCTGATATGTGCTGACTTTCTCCAACAACTTTCCATGATCTGCTTCCACGGGGCTTTTTCATGATTTATTTTCCATGATTTTCCCCAACGATTTTCCATGATCTGGTTCCATGGGATTTTTTTTCATGATTTTCTCCAACGATGGTTTCCCAGGGAAATTGCATTCGCTTCATGTGTGCTAAAGGTTCAACGGGTTTTTTCTAAAGAGTATTTTAATCTTTTCAAAATATAAGTAAAATATTAAATAAAAATTTTATCTCAATTCTATCTACATACCAAAACATACTTTTATATCCCACTTTTACTTTTAATTTTATTTTCACTTTTACCAAAACTAATTCTCTGTACCAAACAAGGCATAATAAAAACTAAAAGTATAATATGGGACCTCTAATAAAGAGACAGTTGCAGTACTTGCAGCAAGAATGAGTAATAAATAGTGAGAAGTGTATGTGTGAAACTATTAAAGAAATTATAAATTGAATTAAATTAATATGTGTATTTTTTATTTAATATACTACTTTAAAAAAATTCTAGATGCCTAAAAATTATGTGTTTTTTAAAAAAAAATCAAGGATTTTAACAGATTAAAAAATTTAATGGACTAAACTATAAGGACTCAATTAAATAAAATAAACTGTATGGACCTAGTTTAAAATTGAAGGAAGCTATAAGAACCTGTAAATATATTTTTCTTTTTTTTAATAAATCTTTCTTCGTCTCTGTCCCCTTTTAATCAAATTAAGAATTTATGTCTAGTGTTTCGCATCACTTATAATTCACGTGACCATTTTGAAATTGTAGTAGTACTAATAATTTTGCTGTTTAATGAAATTCAGTCACATTTTCAAGTGCACTAGACAAGTGTGTAACAAGTCATATTATTCATAATTATAAATAATACAAACTTATTTGGGTATGTAATGTATATATATATATATATATATAGTTATAAAAAAGTAAACTTCTTTTGGAATTTTTAAAAGACAATGAATAAGAATCAAAGTTTGCTTATGTAATAAAAATATTCAAAAGTAATAAAAATGATTCAAAATTTCCATTCAAATCAGAATACCATCTAGGGAAAATTATTAGTAAGTCCCTTCTTGAGGTGGAAATTGTATTATATTGGAGAATCAGAGGATCAAGGTACAAGCAGATATCGACTTGGAATTTTTGGTTCTTTGCTTGCACCATAAATCTATTTGTTTATACCGTGGCTCTTTGGTCCAGCATAATTTCTATTTCACTTGGGAGATTTGCTAACAATTTTTCCTTCCACCTAAGCAGTGATGTATGTGTGATGTTGTTAGTCGCCGCCGTAGCCCGTATTGTTTAATTTATTGAATTATTGAATTAATTATTCAATCAATCAAACATGAGGCGTCTAATTTCCAGAAAATTAAACACTTACAAGTTAGTCCGTTACCATTGACAGTATACCTTTTTTTTCCAGATTGATGGTTACAAATTCACCCCAAATTAGCTGCTTTCAAATTACGGAGACATTTCACAAATAAATATTTCTTCAGTTAAAATTATGGGTTTAATTTTTTTCGTATGCCACTAAAAAAAACAAATTCAAAGAAAGTCCACACACTTCATCTTATTAAACAAATGCTTGTCTTTCTTGCTAATTTAGCCTTCTCTTAGGAACATGAAAATTTGGATAAATTGAATCTCGAAACTCACTATGATTAGACTATGTTTTGAGACTCAAATAACATTTACAAAAGTATTTAGATCGCCTATTAACATAATTTTCACATTTGCAGCGAAATTTGATTCACCAATCTTGTAGATGAAGTGTCCAATTTTTATTAACTAGACTAACATTTGCCGGTGTTAATTAGGGAGTCTATACTATCGTATTATCCATCTTCAACGCAATTGCTTCATATTGAAATTGGCGGTCACTATTTGAAAATGCTATTTATCTAAATGAATGAACAACGGAGAGGATATTCCCATAAGATGGTCTTTTTTGAAAAAAAAAAAAACCATAATTTTAGCCGTAAAGAACTTGACTTTCACAACCGGTACTATGATATATTGATATTGACAGATTAAAGTATATTACAAGAGGAAGACGATGGGATAAATTAAAATTATAAATTATAAATTATAAATATGAGTAAAATGACGGAGGACGGGGCGCGGAAAGTTTGGAAGTTACGTAATATATCCGATTGGTTAGAATTAGAAATATTTTGAGCATTTTATTATTTATGGAAGAAGTTAAATAATGTGATAATACCGTGAGACTTTTTTTTTTAATTTGGGTAAAATAATACCATGAGACTTTAATTGGATAACGCCTTCCCCACTGCAATACAATGATCTATGGATGTTACAGTAGTCAAAGATTTGCTATCAAATGCCTTAACATTTTTCTGTTGTCTTGTGTGTGATGCTTTTGTATCGAGCTGGGAGAGATTGGAGAAAATTTCCAAGCGTTTTAATTACATGTATGGAAACAATTTTATTCAAACAATTTCTATTATTTTTTCAAATTTAAATATTCAGCTCATGATAAATTTTTTATTTTTTTACAGTTTGATCTCAAGACCTGACAATTAATTTTACGACTTTTTTTTTTGGTACATTTATTTTTAAATTCGATCATAGGAAATTTTCTGCTCGTGTTTACAAAATTGTAGTCTTGAGTAGTAAATCTAATTAATACTTGAATCGGTGATAATGCATTTCCTTGCATCGGGGTTAGATGATACTCTATATTAAATTAAAATGAGTAAAATAATCTTTTTTTTTCAGGCCCAAAAAAATAGCATTCATCTTTCGTCTATCTTATTTTAATTATGTATATCTACTTTTTATTTATAAACCTGTACGAATATTTTCTGAAATCAATAGTCACTCATTACAAACTTTCTTTTTACTTAAAAAAATAATGAAAATTTTAATTTTTAAATTTGTCTCAAACATTGATCTAGTCATTTAAGTTTAATTTTTATAGATTTAGTTTCTTGCATTTTATTATAAAGAAAGTTTCTAAAGTTTTAAAACACTCTAAAATTAATCTAATATGTAAAGTATTTTGATAACTTGGCATATATATATATATATAGTTAAATGATGAGAAATTCACCCTTAAATCAATTTAGGTTATTAATCTAGTACCTTGTGCCACTTTTTTTCCCTTTTGTTTATTTAAAATTTTTGACTATATTTTTTTACTTAAATAATTACACTTTTTTTTTATTAATCTACATGTTTGTCATCAATATTCTACAAAAATTGAAATTGATTTGTTGATCATTAGAATATTGGGTATCTTATAATTTAAGTTAAACGGGAGGAACTCCTGTATTTTACTCTTAAAATATTAATGAATTTGTTTATGATTCGTCTGAAGGTGATATAATAGCTTATTAAAATATTAACTTTGTTGCAAATAATATGCCTAATATAACAAACAAATGAACAATCGACAAAATAGGTATTGTAACTGTAATCTCTTTTTAATAATCTGTTTGTTAAATATTTTCACAATATTTGATTATACAAGTATAAATATATATCATTTGTTTTAAATTTTCTTAATAAACACAACATATATAAATTATTATTGAATTCTCTTTTATCAGTCATTTCAATTTTTGGCCTAAAAGATAATCTTTTCAAAACGTTATTAGAAAAAATGGATAGATGGAAAAACAAATTAACATGTGAAATAACAGAACCACATATTAGAGAAAGGACAGACAAAACACAAGTCACTATCTAGATTTTAATAGTTAATAATATTTTTAAATTCAAGATCAAGAAAACCTCCCATGTAATATGCTCCGTCAGGATCTAACACAAACAATATTATTAGCAAAATGAAAAGTCAGCGATAATGATACGTTGCTTTCTTTGTGTTAATTTATATTTATAACACACTCACATGTTAAAAAAAACCACATTAAACAGTAATATAAACTTTTAAAAATGTCATTCATGTAATATTTCATTTGTAAAATAATATTTAAGAGAGAGAATATAATAAGAAGGATAATATTAAAAAATATCATTAGTAAAATTTTGTTTTTTATCAAAGTGTCTTAATTTTAATTAGTCAAATTTCTTTTAAATTAAAAATGTCTTATAATTTGTGATAAAGGGAGTATGCATAGTTTAACATGAAATATTCTTATGTAAACAATTGAAAGTATATACATACATACATACATACATATACATATATATACATACATATACATACATATATATATATATATATATAAGAGCAACTTGATTCGAAAGATTGATGTATGTTACATGTTTATAAATCAGAAATAAATGCAACTTGCTCTATTATATGTGTCATATGTTTATATACTTATATTGATTTTATAATTAAAATAACAATAGAAACAAAACACATCACTAAACAATGACTACAATACAAAAGTTAGTGACTGAATATAGTTTGAAATATCTGACATAAGGGCTATATATATATATTTGTATAATGGTATCCGTTACTAACTCCATTTTAAATTTATTTGTTTTCAGGTTATACCCATACATTAATTTTTTTTAATTGACGTATAATATTCCGATATATCCTCATTCAAGAAAGAGAAGATAAGGTCACGTTCTTGTTTGTTATGATTTATGATGTAAAAGTTTAATGGAATGAACATTTTTCATGGAATCAATTTGCACATTTAGTATAAATAAAAACATTGAACAACTAAAGTCTACATGAGTAGTAGATACTCTCATCTTTAATATAATTGACAAAAGTATATTCATCACTCAGTATATCCGAAGATATATTCTCTATTAGTGACGGAACTACTCCTTCTACTTACACCCAAAAAAAAAAAAACATTGAATATGAATGTGTATTTTTTAAATAAACTTTTATTTTATCAGATGTAAAATCTAAAATAAAAAATAGTCACATAACTATTACTTTTTTTAAAAAAACCATCATTAAAAAATTGAATATTAAAAATTTTAAATTCAAACTATATCCAAGCCAAATTTGAGCAGTTTAAATCTTATCATGTTGCGGTAAACACATGGTACTCATGTGGCTGGGTTATTTGCTACTTTGCTGGATCGAAGTATGAGCATAACCCTTTTCGGATATATAATTGAAGTTTGAAAATTAAAAATAGAAAAAATTAATCTTTTAATCCTTTAACTTTTAACTCATTTATAAATCAATCTCTCAATTATATATAACTCGTTATGACTCAATCTCTCACCTTTTGACTTGTTTAAAACTCAATCCCTCAACTTTTTCTATTCTCTTTTTTATGTTAGTTTAGATCCCACTTCAAAAAATAAGAAGAGGGTCTTTTAGAGCAAGATATAAGCATTTCTTTTATCCATCTTATTTGATGAGGATATGTTTTTAAAAAAATTTGAGAAATAAAAAATGAGTTATAAGTAAATCAAAAATTGAGGGACTAAATTGCAGTTAGTCATAATTAAAGGATTAAGTGTTGAAGCAATAAAAAATTAATTTTCCCGTAAAAATATTTTCTAGTCTTTGAGTTGTAGGTCAGGGGAACCTATAGTATTAGCTGAATTAAAAATTGTGGCGGGCGCTGATTCAAGCCAAGCACCATCGATCTAGCCCTATATAAATACAGCATTAATAATTGGATGAATGGCAAATCATATACCCAATTCCACACAAGTTGGTCGGGGGAACAAAAATCATGCGAAACTGCAACACCATGTTTTGGCCGTCAAATCAGCGCCCATGCCCAGATTGGGAGTTCTGGCAGGAGCCCTCTGATGGTTTTCTGGTCTCACTGTCAAGCAGCCAAGTTCACGACGACCCTTTCCATGATTATCTCTGCTTTGATATGGTTGACAGGGCAAATCAACCACTGGTGAATATGGAAGCCATGGAAGCGAAGACTGTCAAGGAAAGAACATACATAGGGGTGAGGAAGAGACCATGGGGAAAATTCGCAGCAGAGATCAGAGACACTACCAGGAATGGCAGAAGAGTTTGGCTGGGAACGTTCCAGAGCGCGGAGGAAGCTGCTTTAGCTTACGACCAAGCTGCATTCACCATGAGAGTCAACTCTGCTGTTCTGAATTTTCCGGTGGAGAGGGTTAGGCAGTCTCTGCGAGATATCAGGTATGGCTGCCGCAAAGGCTGTTCGCCTGCTTTAGCCCTCAAAGAGAGGCACTACATCCAAAGAAAACTGTCGTCAAAGGCTGAGAAAGACAGAGCCAAGCAGCAACCAGAGGTGGTGGTTCTAGAGGACTTGGGCGCTGAATATCTGGAGCAACTTCTCAGCGCATGTGATCAAAATACAAGCCCTATTTACTTCAAATAATCAAACCTGTTTCACAACTTTATTACTGTTACTTCTATCGGTTCACATATATACTTCTAAATTGTGATATCTTGGTAATTAGAAGAACACTCTCCCCGGCCTTTCCGTTCTATTTGTTGGTATTCGTTGAAAAATTTCATTTCTGATGCAAGAAGGAAGGAGTATAAAAAATTATAATGATCATACCTTCAGCTGAAGCTACGCTACTCACAAGGCATTATCCCGACCATTGCATCCTTCTCAGTTGACTTCTTTGTTTCCAGCTAACCCTCGTGGCGTCTGCATTTTGAAGTTCTATAAGCTTAAGTCCTTTCTTCAACCATAATATGTGACGTTCAACTTGCAGAAATCTGTTTCAAAAGTAGCTCCAAATCCTTCACTAGTTTTACCCCAAAGAGAAATCTTCACAAGACATGGCCAAAAGAGACGAATTAATCTTACCACAAAGACCATTTATTTTCAATCACACAGCACCTAAAATATATTTTGATGAGCATCACCGTAAACAGAAATATTCACAAAACACAGGGAAAAGAATACACATATTAACTTCGCGAGGAAATTAAACATAATTAACTTGCACAGACGATTCTATTTCCCAAAAAAAAAAAAAATTGCATTGACGATTAGAATCTTTCCCTATATGACAAAGGATATGGCCAGAAATTCTCCATTTCACTGAAGACTAGGGAGATGATATATATATTTAAGGCCTGAGGATACTAGTATTGTTCGATGAGTATGGAACTATGGATTACTAATAATGTCTACGGTAAAAATCTTGTAGAGTTTAGAGAAAGAAGCAAGTCTCATTCATATATTCTCACTCTTTATGCCAGTCTCTCTTAAATTAACAAAAACTTTGTAATCAACTACTACAAAAGATGTTCGCACAGGCATTTGATCCTGTAGGAAAGTGTAATACTTTAACCAGAATAGCAGTCAGCAGGGACACGAGATTTTACGTACATATGATAATGAACTAAGGTGGCGTTTGGAGTTTAGATTTAAAATCTCATATTTAAAATCATTTATTTAAAATTATTTATTTGGATAATGTAAAAATCTTAAAAAGAAAGAGAGAAACAAACTAAGTTTCAAAGTGAAAATGGAGGATTGAGAGTAATGAATTTACCTCTACTCTTTACTCAATAAAAGACAAGAACAACTGAGAGATGAGAGAAAATGCGAGAGTGACAGAAGCACCAATAGTGAAAATGAAAAAAAAAAAGAGAGAGAAGTTTGGAGTAGTTAAAATTTTAAATAACTAAAGTATAAAGATAAATTGGAATTATAATGAAATTATGACAAGAAATATATATTTGGATTTGAATAAAATCTAGATCTATTGATTTTTATGCATCCAAATGAGGGATTTGACCCAAACTTAAATTTTTATTAATCTAAACATAACGAATTTGCTATTACAATAAATTGTGGTTTATTCCGTTATCAAGTATTACAGGATACAGCAGCATGGAGCATACGTATTTCATTTCCACACTTGCATGCACTCTACTAACTAGAGAGCAAAGAAAAATTAATAACTAGAGACAGCAAATAGAAAGAAATATGACTAGTTCCTTATCTCAAAGGCTCAAACTGTAAGTAGTTGTTTATCCCAAACTCCATAACAACATGACTCATGATCTAGTTAGCTGATCAAAAAGCAAGTTGTGCTTGCAATTGGAAGGTTCTCTCTGTATTTTCAAAATATTAATCACAATAAAATTAAATTGACAGTTGATTCTAGCATGACAAAATATCTCTCCAACTGCATGCAATTTCCCCATGTATAGCACAACATCATATTTAATAGAAAAATCAGATCCTATCTCACAAAATTAACAAAAATAAGATGAACACTGTACAATTTACCAATAATGTCATGCCTCGTTTAGTTGCCATTTTATATCCCATAATAGTCATCAGAGTGATTTTGAATTCTACAACCACCAATAACCAGAAATCATGTCAAGTGTACCAAAAAGTAGTTAATAAAAATGGTAAAAGCAACCAAGTTAGGCAACCTCAAATATTGATGATGGAAATTTAGATAAAGGCTCGCAAATTCGATTCTCATTAGGAAAAAGAAAAGGTCAAGTTAAGAATCATCGAGGTCATCGAATAAATCAAGTAAAAAATTAGGAAATCTCAAATAAAATGCTTTCAACAAATGTTATTTTTATGATGGCAGCAAACAAACTTTTCTTTACTGTATGACATTCATAGAAGAAAATCCAACACATATCGTATATACGCTATAAAATAAGAAAATACAACATTGGTTTAGTCACGGCATAAGATAACCAGTCGACAACAAGCATGCACTCGGTTCGTAGTAAGCGCACAAAGTCATGGAGCAAACTGTAGCTCATGCTACGGTTCATGATTCTCAAGAAAAACTACTGGCATGCATATCCAGATATGGCAGATTTCAGGTTGAAATTTGCGGCTCACATTGACGAGTCTTTCGTATCAAGGGACAATCCCTACTCCAGACTCAAGAAAACAAAAAAAAAAAAAAAGGGTACACAAAAGCCCTATTTGTGTTACTCTTACTAAAAGAGGTGGGGGATGTATTATTTGATACCTGATCCGGTAAATGCTTGAGACTCCAGGATAAATAAATTGATCTCTCCAGGAAATAATGATTGCATAGGCTGGCTATTAAAAAACGAATAGAAAAAGGATAAAAGATAATTGCTATGTAATTGGTGGAAATCGTCACATACATAGAGATCTTCATGTCAGCTATCGAATTCTAAACATGAATACCAAACAACATATATGTAACACGCATCTACATCCTAGAATCCTAGATGCTTGGACAAAGATGATGCACATTCCATCACTCATCGGCGTGCGTGATATGTGTGCGTGCATAAAAAAAAATCATAGCATCCAATATTTTCAGGCATCTGAAGTCAAAACAGAAAGTTAAGACAATTTTGAAAATAAAAAAAAAAATGAAAGTTGAAGTCTTGATGAAGACAAATAAAACTTATAAGTGTGTATATATATATATATGTCGGGTGGTAATTAGCATCAAATGATAAAATATTGAAAAAGTCTACATGAATCAAAAGTCTAAATTCTAAAACATACAAAATTAAAAGGAATTACCAATCAGACAGAGATGTTCAAACAAAATGTGAGAAGGAAAAAGACACAG
The DNA here is from genome assembly GCF_029017545.1 of Prosopis cineraria. Classification (NCBI taxonomy): domain Eukaryota; kingdom Viridiplantae; phylum Streptophyta; class Magnoliopsida; order Fabales; family Fabaceae; genus Prosopis; species Prosopis cineraria. The sequence continues at coordinate 8,935 of NW_026556088.1, read as the reverse complement.
ATATGTGTGTGTGTGTGTGTGTGGTGTGTGTGTGTGTGTGTGTGTTAATAACAGTAGTAGCAAAATGGTTATTATGTCAGTTGAAAAGATATACAAAATCTAATGATACGACTTAAGTCCTTGGACGCGGGTCTCGCCATTGTTAATATTAACACTTTTTTTTAAAAAAAAAATCATTTCTGCAAACGATGTTTATATTAATTAATACGGATAGAAAACAATTGTTATACTGGAGATGATGGGAAAGTCCTTTTTAATCAATCAGATAACGACTATATATCTCAGTGCCATTAAATTTTACTGGAATATCTGCAAGACATCAACCAGCAACAAGGGAACCGTTTCATCATAAGTATTTTTCGATCCAGAATAATGGTAGCGGTAATCAAGCAATAAAAAGAAGAGGGAATTTCATATTTACCCTGGGAATAAATTCATGGTATCCTCGCCTTGCCTATTACCTGCACCGGAAATAATTTTTCTTGAAAGCAGAATAGCAAAATCAGGATTCGCAAAAATTGGGAATCCGAAAACATCGAAGCAGTACGGAACTTGCGAAAACTGGGTTTAGCATCGAAGGAAAAGCATGAACCGTAAGGCACAGAAGGAGGGATTTTCGTGGGAGTGAAGAATGTTAGGGTATGAATTACAGAAGCGGCGGGGGGAAGAGAGAGAGGTGCTGGTTTTCCAGGAAAAACGGGCATTAAGAGATTAACAGTGTCTGATCTCGAGGGAACAAAATAAGTTAAATGCACCGCCATGAAATTACAAAGCTTTCCAGCTTTGTTTGGGCCCCCAAAAAAGTGTGCGCGCTGTGGATAATACGGTAAATGCCTTGATATTTCTTTTGGCTCTTAACTTAAGCATAAATAAAAATAATATATTTGCCTATTTAATACTTTTTGTGAACTAAATTTTAACGAAAGTATTAACAATTTTATTTTTATATAAAATGATTTTATATTTATTAATAAAAATTCTAATAATTTTTTTTAATAGTGTTTAACTTTAAAGGCCGTAAAAAACTTGCTCTCCCACCTCATCTTTATACCTATTTCTAGCCAAATTGACACCCAAATGACAAAATGGAACTCTATATCGTTTGAGATGTTTTAAGCTTTTATAAAATTATTTCTACTAAACATTATATTTCTGGTAAACATGAAACTTCATGCAATTTAACTTAATAATGATAACTATAATTAAAGTAAAGTTTGGATTGGTGGAATTGAGTTTCAATTTAGATTTAAAATCTCATATTTGGGTGGTATAAAAAATTTTAATTTTCAAAAATAATGAGAAAAAGATGAAAAGAATGAAAATGAGAAGAGAACGAAAAAGTTAGAGTAACTATCATTTTAAATAACTACGATATGATGTAAAAGAGATTTGAAATTACAAAAAAAAAGTATAATAAAATATGGATTTTCATGTATTTTTATGGATCAAAATGATTTACCTGGATTAAATCCAAATCCCCTACATCCACACGCAATATAAATATTTTTCTAAAAAATATCCAATTGAAATTTCTAGAACAGGAGAAAAATAAATAAAACTCAACTAATTGTTTTTTAAAAATAATGTAATTTACTCTATCAAGAAAAATAATATACTAGCTTGAATACTATAAGTGCAGAATTTGTCACACATATCCTACGAATCACTGACATATTGTAGATAACAAACCGTGAGAAGGGAAGGCACTTCTAGCATAATAGGAGATTGATTCCTCTACATTTAAAAATGGCAAATTTCTGTGGAAAAAAAAATCGGTAAATTTCATGAAGCTGGTCTTTAAAAAAAAGATTTTATATTTTATTATAAAAAAATAAAAAATAAAACTAAAAGGTAACATAAATTCATAAATCTCAATTTTATTTCAAAAGATTTGGCGAGGTGCCAATAGTCCTAGTGCGTCGGAGAAGTTTCTTGGAAAATCATGCCTATCACATAAAATTCTGAATAGGATCACAGAGAATTTAATGCACGCCTGCAAATAAGATGAGAATCCTCTTCCAGAACCATTTATGTTTAAACTCCCGGCAGCAAAACCAACCATACATTATATATTCTACTAAATTACCGATACCGTCAGGTAAATAAAACTTAAACAGCCAATCTTTTTGGTGGAATACCCATGCATGTTAACGGTGAACTTGAGTACTTTTTTTGGGGGGGGGGCAAAAGAAAAATGGGTACCTTCATGTTGAGTATCAGAATAAATCAATCAGATACTAATAATTATTGCGTAACAGACAGGTTTTATTAGGGGTAGCCTCTATCTTCGTTTGTCTCATTCTTATTTCTCCCCCTGAGCTCATGCACCTACTTTTCCTTAATATTGCATGTTTTCAAAATACTATCAATTTTATTCATACATATTACAATTTTCAATTGAAAAGCTTAATAGAGAAAACAAGCGTGGACCTATTAGATTTCTATGTATTTAAATTTACATCAATAGCGGGTAAAAATGTTGAGTTAAAGGAATATGTTAGTCAAATTTATTTAATGTTTTTATAAAATTCGATAAATATCTTGTTGATGTTTACAGGTTCTCCCTCGTTATAGCGCTAGGCTAATTGTCACTGGCTTATGTTTAAGTGGGAGAAATCAATTTTCAGGCATTAAAAATGAGGATGTATTTATTTCTGTTATATATCTTTGTTTATTCTAGCTATTTGATGGGATTATATGGTGGGCCAAAAATGAAACATTACAAGAAAGCGGGGGGCCAAAAATAATTTTTGCATGTTTTACAAGAAAAACTAGTATATTTTTAAAAGAAGTTGGTCACATGGAGAGGCAAGCACCTCTGCATGCCCCTCTTGTTTGTGTCCATCCCTGGTTATTATGTTATCTCAATAACTAAATATTTGAATGTACTATTAATTAAAAGATCTTGTTCAATTATTTTATTAAGTGGTATGTCTTTTTTATCTTCCTCTGTCCTTTTTTTTTCAAGATTCAAGACTATATATTTTACTTTCTTATTATCGATCGGCACCTCCTATAGTCTTTTTTATACAAATGTAAGTTATTTTAAAAGATTTTCTACTATTTTTTCTAATGTATTCACATTATTAGTTTTTATATTTTTTGGTTAGATAGATTCTCACTATTATCTCTCTGGCAGGGGGGGGAAAAAAAGGGCTCTCACTATTATTTCTCAACGAAGAATCATTCGCGCCCGGGAAGAGGAAATTAAAACGGAGCTTGATACTCAGAAGTCAAAACTTAACGTACCTCTCATCATGCCTGAAGAATCTTATAATCCAATAATTTCCCATTAGCTCATCTAACCTTCCATTCTGCATCAGCGGCAAATAAAAAATCTATTAGGGAGCAAGTTCAAGATTCTAAATTTTTAAAAGATATATCATTAAATAAATTATATATGTTATTTCCCTTTTAAAAAACATAACTGTACTGATCTAAGTAAATTTTAGTTATTTATCATTATTATTGAAAATCTCCATTTCATATTCTATTGAAGAAGTGACAATAATCTCCATTTCATATTCATGTACTTAATAAATTCTCAGCAGTCGAAAAGAGCGTGTCCACAATTTTATGAAGCGAGGAAGATGCAACACGTTCCAGAGCAAATAAGGAACAAAACACCTCCAGGAAGGCAACCCGTCAATTAAAGTAATTAAGGCAATCATTTATTTATCCCTCATTATAATATAATAAGACATTAAAAAATATAATCAGGGAAGAAGTAAAAACGAAAAATATATTATTAATTTATTATCCTGAAAAACCATGAAATCCGGAGGAAACAAGGGGCAGAGGAGCTGTTGTTGAAGCAGAAATTTGAAGAGTAACATTGAATAACATTATAGTCAATGTTCAACTGATTATGAAAGGACGCAGCCAAAAGGTAAGCACCGATTCATCAGGCTATGATATCACAGTATTCAACAAATTAACATGTCCTAGAATGAAAGCGAAGGAAATGGGCAGATCTTTACCATAAACAAATGAATAGAGTTGATGTCATGACACACAGCACATCAAACGAAATAAGAAGAAAATCAACAAGCATACAGAAATAACACAGATTTAAAGTTACAGATCCATCTGCAGACCCAGAGCCAAGCACTGACTGATATCGAAGTGAAATTAAAATCACGGTTACGGATTTACCTCTCGTGTAATGGAACGGTCGTCCGCCATCTCCAGATACTTAAAACACCGGGCCGATCTACAAAATGTAAGGAAAAAGAAGCAGGAATTCAGAAAATCGTGAGCAAGCAAGAATTCGCATTAAACAGAAGAATGAAGGAAAAGAATGGCGGGAAGGGGTTTGGTGTGGGTGGAAAGTTAGGGTTCGAGTCGGGGGAAAGAAGAGGGAGAAACGGCCTGGTTTCTTGTCCGAACTCCGATCCACAATCAAGTGTGGAAAATATAAAATTATATGAGTGGGCCCCAAAATGACGAAAACGCTATATTCGTACGAAAATGACACGCGCCGCTTCTCAATGATAAGGTGGTCAGTTATTAAAAAAAAAAAACAAAACGCAAACATCATTATGAGCAATTTAAATAAAAAAATCTATAAAATTATTTTCAAGTTCTATTTTTTTATTAAAGTTGTCAATATTATTAACTAATTGTTAATATTTAGTAAAGTTGTTTGATTGATAACTAAATAGTACATAATAATTAAACACTATTCAATTATAACAAAAATTTACTTGAATTGTTATGTAAGAATTGAAGGTGATTTTCCAGCGGAAAAAGCCTTCCCCTCCTATTTTTTATGAGCTTTTAACTATGAAATTGGATTAGTAGTTACTAAAAAGGGAAAAAAGAAAAAAAATTATAATGAAGCTTGAGAGCTCAAATAAAAGTAGCTAATTCCACTAGTATTATATAGATTTACGTATGGCATTAACCAAAGAGAAACCACCCAAAAAATATTACATTTACGTATCGATGCAATGTAATAATGTGGAGGCGCCCACTCTCATTATACTTTACTCCTAACTTCCTAAGTGTACGTGCAAATGTCTAATAACAGGTTATTTGAGGAACTGTTTACTAAGGACTACTGAATATACACTAAAGAAGACACGCCATGAAAAGAGATTAAGTAAAACTAACAGGTTATTATTAGTACGTACCACCGAGTAGATTTCCTTTCCTTGCCGTAGACGAAGAAGAAGCTAGCTGACACCACAACATGCTGTCCTCTTGCTCTTGGCAACCCAGTTTGAAAAAGCGATGTTGTAATCTGGAACAAAATATAGAATTCAATAAGAGAAGGAGTACGTAGCTATGGGGAAAAATAAATAAAGTTCTCTGGATTAATGTGAGATTTGAAAGTACTTTTTCTCCATCGCTAGTAGCTCTTGCATGTCTTGCTTCTGAGTGGGAAGTGAATTGTAAGAAGTCGCTAGTGATTTTCAGTTCAAAACAAAGTGCGCAAAACGCATGCATCCATATGGCTGGCTATATATGAGCTTATTGATGGATTTAAAAAGAACAAGTGGAAGATATTTAGACGGAGGGTACATGAATTTGGGTGGATTAGATAGTTCGGTGAACGTCTGGATTCATTTTCCCACGCTTGTTATTTAATAATTATCCTCGTCAAGACAAACCAACGAATTGAAACATTCTCTTGTGTGATAGTTTCTGTACCGTATGCATACATGTATCCGGCATTCAACATTGGTTGAAAATATCTGGGGATTACACCACCAAAATTCAGTTGATCTAGAAGCTAGCCCTTCATGTTTTAGTATTCTCTGTCTTTGTCAATACTGACTGCATAAACTGAATGTTGAACATAAAAGGTGCGTATAACATCCTTGACCAAATCCACTAGAAAAAATTCCAAAACAACTGTATTTGATTTTATTGCAGTGCGCATTGATGCTGACATGAATTGATAGTGATAAAAATTGAAGAGTGAACTAAACTTACAGCAAACATTGCCAATGTCCTTTTTTTTAATGGTTTTTATTTGTACTTCATTACTTTATTCATTTTTATATTCGTGCCATGCTTTGTCTATGTTGGCCATGTGGCCTGTTTTATATTTATATGTATCTGTCACGAGTAATGCCACTGGGCCTCGAAGACCGAGTTAAAAGCTATAAAATTGAGCGTCGGGAACAATATTAAATGAAGTTCTTTTACTATATACATATATAGATATGGTGATTCATTCATGTATCTGGGCGCTTTCAGCTCAAATTAAGATACAGCAAGTGTCTCCATTCATAGCTGCCATATTTGGATTAATTAATTAAAGTGGATTTCTTATCTAACCACAATCACGACCCAATTCTTCACCCCGGCCGTCAGCATCATGCTATTTTTACCACGTGTTCATTGTGCGTTTTAAGCCACTGTTTTTACAACGTATATCATGGCAGCTTCATCCAAATCGAGATTACACTACTCCAATCCCAGAGATTGGCCTGCGATCATAATATCTTATTGTGTGTGCCTGCTATTCGGTTTTTACCCATTCTCGCCCTGGTTCGAAAAAACGTCCTTACAATTAAAAAAAATGATGATATACGGTAATTTAGATTTTTATTTATTTATTTATTATATAAAACCCATCATTTCATTGGAGAACTAAAGGATCACGATGTTAAATATAATTAACGGTGGATCCATCCACGATGCCGTCTAAGAGAAGACAAGGATATTTAATAATAAGAGCATCAACATATCAACTTCATTTTTGTTGTGAGCATCAACATCAACTTGGAAATTAAATGCGAGTGACACTTGCTAATTAGTAAGTGATAAAGCACATAGGTTTGCGAGGATTTAGGCCCTGGGCCACGTGATTTCTTACGATAACGGAATACATGCACGATCTCTGTCATTTTCCTCATTTCTTTTTCACAATACTTTTGGCTCAATACTTGAATGGGTTGGTGCATCGGATCAGGACTCGTTTCTTCAAAGTTCTGCTAGGTCGGGGAAAATAAGGTGTGCTCGCTAGCTTCGGTCTTACTTAGAAGACGATTTTAATTAACACGGTAGGAATAAAGTAGGTAATTAAAAGTTATTAAGAATTTTGATTTCTTTTAAAAAATTTTGTAAAATTTTCAAATTATTCTTAATTAAAATTATTCACTTTATTTTTTAAATCCTAAAGTCAAGCATGCCACCTAGATGAATCAATTAGAGAAGTGGACATTTTTTAAAATAACTCATATTATTGATGCTCTTAACTTTCAAAATGTGTTTATATCAAGAACCATTCTACAAGGTAGGGCTACTACACATGGGCAGGGTCGGGTTGGGCTCACCCGAAACCCAATGGCCAGCTCGATATGCAGTTTGGGTTTGGGTTTGCCCCAATTGACCCAAAAAAATTTACAAATATTTTAAAAATATGTGGATAGATATTACTAATAAGGTTTTTAAAAAAATAGCATTATTATCAGTGTAAAATGATATTATTCAGAAAACTAATATTAGAATGAAAATTAATTTTTTAAAAAATTACATATGATCAACAACTATCAATTATTTTTATATAATATTAATTGTTAAAATAAAATTTTAATTTGAAAAGGAGAAAAAAATTGCAATGATAAGAAATATTCAAAAAAATCATGAAAAATAATAGTGCATGAAAACTCAATACCAAATAAACCCATAAAATAAAAAATATTTTCATAAAAAATGAAAAAAACACAAAAGGAAATATGTTTGGGCTTGGCAAAACTAGATCTGACCCTTGCCCGATGCTTGGCTCAAAGAGCCTGAATAGCTCAGTAGGGATTGGGGTGACCAAGTTATTGGGCAATATAAACAACTCTACTAAAAGGTGTCTTTTGAGATGAAACAGTATTAAATTGTGCATGTTTAATATGAACAAGGGTTGAAATTTAAAATTCTGAGACACAGTGTCTTTTGAGATTTTTTTTTTGGATTTTAATAGATGTTAAAAGTAAATTATAATTTAATATATATCATTTGTGTCATTTTAATTCAGATATATGATGGGCTATATCCAGTGAATTCACGGTGACCATAGCAGACTTGTATTAACAAATCTTTACTGTATGGGAGGTTTTAAATTAAAGTATATATAAAATTAAAAATCTATCTTGAATATTATTATAGATGATCGAGAAGTAGGTTTTGGCATATAGGATATACTCTATTAATTCAAGATCATAAAACATTTTTTGAAGCATCATGTGACAAATATAAGATATTTTTTTAAATGATCTTTTAAATTTATAAAATATTTTTAGTCCCATGATTTTAATATCATTAGTCTCAAATGATTTTTTTTTGTGATAATCATTGTTATTTTAAAATTTAAATTTAATATAATAATATTTAAAAAATATTTGTCAGCATTCAAAGTTTAACATCAGTATTTTTTGTAACAAATCTAATATTAGAGTAAGAGGCTGCAAAAAAACAATTTATAAAATAAAAGGAATTAAATTAAAATCTTGTTTGAAGTTAAAAGATTAAAAGTACACTTTACTAGATTGCCAAATTTGCCCCTCATTTAGAATTGTTGAAGTAAATTAGGGAAAAAAAATATAAATAAATCTTTGTTTCTATTTTTTCATAAAAAAATTAGATGGATTAGGTTCCGGGGGTTTGCCAAAGCTAAGGTATGTCTTTAAATTCAATTCCCTTTATAGAAATACATACAAATGTTGCCCCTAGAAAGTTGCAGAAGGAACTCTCTCACATCATCAATCACATTCGCTATCTAAAAGACTAAACAAACCTTGTTGATATTTGTCCCTTTTCATCTTAGCCTTTTCTGGAGCCCTTTCATTGAAACGATACTCTCTCTCCACTTCCTCGTCCTCACTTCCGATACCTTCTCATTCGGAGCCATCTTTCCCGCCCTTTTTCACTAGTAAAAGACGGCTAGAAGAAATTTGAAGATCCATCAGCATGACCAGACATGAACATAAAG